>NW_020955784.1:948845-951639 GCF_003031625.1 Empidonax traillii
AAAAAAAAAAAAAAAAAAAAAAAAAAAAAAAAAAAAAAAAAAAAACCACACACACACAAAAAAAAAAAACTCAAACAAAGAAGAAATGTCTACCCAGCACAGTTTTTCTTACCAGTGCACCTTTTTGCAGCTTTTGCATGTAATAAATCTGGGGTTTTGTCACAAGAACTGCTGAGAGTGAATCTCATAAGAATATTTAATCCAAATAAATTCAAATGTAATATAACAATTGGAGTAACTTTCATTCATTTACGCCAAACCATAAAATAAATCTCCATTTAACAAGGGAATTATCTAAAAATAGTATCAGCTACAACAACATTCTGACAGAAAGTATAATTTCCTTCTTATGACCTGCAGCACCTTTTTCATCCTCTGCAACATTCGAATTTTGTGTCAAATGATGATCAATATCCTCACCATCGATTATTATGCCTAACCTAGGAAAAGCCTGAAAAGCCATGAGCTGATTACTTCCAACTCTAATACCTTAAGTTTGAAAGACAAGCCTAAAACTGTCCCTGGAAGTAATTTTCTGAAATGTAAGTAAGTCATGCATTTATTAGTTTTCTGGTTCCTTTGAATAACAAAATCTGTATCTGACTTGTAATCTCTTATTTAATGAAGTTTTTATTATTCACTGCAAGTTATGTCACTGTCAACATGTTACACAATAGAAAAAAACGTTCATCTCCGCTGCACTGCTTAGTTTTGAAGTGTGCACACCATTTTGACATTTCTGCCCTAAAAGGGCTACACAAGTGTACATTAACACAGCAATAATAAAATACTTCCCTTTTGCTAAAGAACAAAAATGCTGAATTAGCTTTACGGGTATTTAGAACAGTACGAAAGTCTGATTTTGATCACGCTCTTATCTCAAGAATTTCAGATCAACCAATAAAACAACTTTTCTCAGAGTTTCAACATCCTGATGAGTTTTCCTATGTGACACAAGATGGATGGATTAGATAGCTAAGGAGAACATTTCCTACAGATTTTTGCCTGGCAGATTTTTATTCCTATTCTTAATATGTTTCTGTTCTAGCTTTTTCTGAAGTTCAGTTAAATGATGAGCCTTACTGACTGCATAGTACTTCATTTCACTGTATGTCAAAGTCCACGTTATCATGTGCACTGGCACACTTTATAAGGTGGTACACTTTCCCCAGCAAGTTCACAAAACCACACACCATCTTTAATACACATTTATCTTTCATACTTCATCTATCTTTTTAAATATACATCTGGGGGAAAAGAAGAATGCTACCTGAAGTATTTCACCTTTGTTAAATGAATGAGAGAGCTAAACAACACATGAGAATTCAACACAGTCTGAACTACTAAATAACTACTTTTCTGAAGTTCCCCTCAGTTTCTTTATACATAACTTCTTCCACATCTGACACATGAAAAGTTCTCAATAACCTTCAATTCTTAAAATTTCAGAGAATCACCACCTTGTTTAAACACCTCGAATATTTATGTTGTGAAAGAACAGGGGGTGTTCTCTGGGACAAGAACCCATCTCAGCTTTATCTCTGCACTGTACTTACACCACACCAGTTTCTTAGTGCATGATACTCACATATAAACCGAAATTCAAACACACATTTTCATAAACATATGAATCTTTCAACCCAGATGCTCCAAGAATTGGAGCTCCTTTTCCTCAGAAGCACCAAATAATTTGTGGCCAGTCTCTTCGCGAACGAAGAACCGGGGAAGGTCTTTACACCTTCCAGCCTGCGCATTGGATTTTTTAGGTGAGACACAGTGTGCGCGGAACTGAGCCCACCCTTTAATCCTGAGGTTCATCTGCCGGGGCCAAGCACGCTTGGACAGTGGCAGCGAGGTCCTCAGGACGTAGATGGATTGCCTTACGGGCTAACGAGCTCCATCTGCCCGGGGAGTGTCCTAACCGGGAATCGAACCCGGGTCTCTGCAGTGACAGTGCAGTGTGTTTTCCTCTACACCACCGGGGGCTCCCAGCACCAAATAATAGTCCTATGATTAAAAGGTAGAGAAAATAAGTGTAATTTTATCCTAGGTACCCAGCATTCCATCTAAGTGAAAAAAGCCAGTAAAGTGTGAGCCTCTATAGTGTGAGCCTCTACAGAGACAATTGTTTCTACTATTTATTAGTCACCACATCAAACAGTTCAAAGGCACAACATTTAATTAATTAGGAACAGTAGATATTTTTCTTTATGAAAACTTCTATGTCTGACCAACTGGTAAGTCTCACAGTAGTCCTATAAGGCACTTGTGAGATTTCCTTACTGAAACTAGAAAACAGAAGATCTACAAATTGTAAATAAAATCCTTATTAAAACCTGAGACAAAGATTATATTCCCATTTATTTTGGTAGGCATTAAATTGGGATCTAGTTGCTATTAGGAAATTCATTTATCTTCACCCTCAGCCAAAGCCATGAGAAAATGAAGAAGAATGATCTCGAGATGTACGAATTTTGAAACGATGATTTGACACATGGTGTGTCCAAAATGAGCTGGCATGCGAGGCAATGAATATCACTGTGCCCACATGTAGACTTTGAAGGAGAAGGAGGTGGGAAAAGTCAAATCGAGATCTTACCAAAAACAGATGTTGGGTCTGACTAGAAATTTCCTGTGCATTTTTTTAATTCCCATATTTGCAGAGCAAGATCTGTAAAATCCTTTACAACATTTCCAGCTTTGTTATAAAGTTTTAAACTCACTTAATAATCCCAGTATAGCATAAATCTCTATCAACTAAAATGCTCCTGTTCTCTTTCCACTCTTGACAGTC
>NW_020955784.1:951873-993059 GCF_003031625.1 Empidonax traillii
GTCTGACTAGAAATTTCCTGTGCATTTTTTTAATTCCCATATTTGCAGAGCAAGATCTGTAAAATCCTTTACAACATTTCCAGCTTTGTTATAAAGTTTTAAACTCACTTAATAATCCCAGTATAGCATAAATCTCTATCAACTAAAATGCTCCTGTTCTCTTTCCACTCTTGACAGTCCAATGGCACAAAAGAAGTAAAAGTCAGCAACTCCATTTAGGTCAAACTTACACTTTATTATCAGCCTCTTAACTTCTAACATCCTGTTTGGCACCTCTAACAAACCAGCTACTCAGCCTCTTTGGACTTTTCAATGTTCTTGAGCTCTTATCCTGCAGCATATAAAATACCTCACTGAAAAAAAACTGGCATGAGTCTACTGACTGGATCTTCTAAAGGGGAAACTCCTTTTGACTTCAAAGAAAATTCTGGAAAGAGATCAGCAATGAACTCTTTCTACTCCAGTTAAATTCCGTGGGGGTGTGTTTTATTTACTACCTTCCGTGTCAGCACGTATCATATGACATTCATCATCTCTAAATTCAACACGAAAATATACAGCATGCTGATACAAACCTAATAGTTTATAATTTAATTCTAAATTATAGCAATCTTTTCTACTTTATTCTTCTATTTATTTTATTTTTTATAGTAATTTTGTACGCTTTACATCTTAGGAACATTAAAAAATAAATGTTCCTTGGGAATCTGCAAAAAAACAAAACAAAAGTCCCATTCACGGGACATTCTTGTGATGTATTTACTAAGATAAAGGTCCATCTACTGAATTCTGTATTGGCAAGGTCTCTGCACACAGAAGAATAAGAAAGGCTGGAAATCAGGAATTTAGTGATCAGTTATTTAGTCTTCATTTACACAAACGACAATGCAAAATTTAAACACTTCGGAAGTTCAAGATGAAAACACAGAAAGAGATAAGGTAGGTAAAGGAAAGAGAAAAAAAAAAGATCTTTGCCCCATGAAAACTTTATAAGGATTTCATTAATTATCTTTAAATAATGTCATCCTTTTAAAAAGAAACAAAACTTTTGCAATATAATGTCCAGGATACCTAGCTTCTTTATTCTCTCTACTTATACACAATCAAAAAGATCAAAAAGAAAAGGATGTAAATAATTATACATTTCTTTCATATTGTAATTGCCATAATAAAATATTGTAGAAAGCAATCTTTATAGTACTTTTTAACTCCATAAATTAAATTTAAAAATGAAAATAGCCCAAACACTTATTCAGGACAGTCTGTAAATGTTCATTTATTCCTGGAATACACAATTACATGGAAATATAAAAAACATGAAAAACAGTATGTCCCAAGTCAGTTGCTTTGAGGTGTAGCTAAAAGACACAAATAAAACAGGCCTACCATCTCCTCTTAGGTAGCACAATACTACAGGGCTCATTTTTTATTATGTAATTTGAATCAAGAATCAGTCATCAAAATACAAGTGGTTAAGACAAATATATGTAATTCTCATATAGACTGTGGGGGTTGTTGTTATTCTTGATTGCTTAAAAATAAATCTGAGAGATTTCTAGTATATGTTTAAAACATGACAATCTATTGAAAAATTCAAACTAGCAAATTAAAACTGTAAAAGTAAGACACTTGTGTGCACCTCTTGATCCAAGAGTGTGATGCAGTGGGGAGATGAGGGAATCTTAGCCTGTATGTTTTCAATCTGGATATTCAGGCCTATAGCAAATAAATCATGGCAATCTAGGCACTGAAACCGAAGTTTCTAAATTAGAGGACTCAAGCTTTTGTTCATTATTTTATACATTTAGCACCTAGCATTTGTGTTTCTCCCCAGTTATAAAACTGACAATAACGTACACAGTGCTTTTCAAAGATAATATCCTGAACAACTGTTAATAACTGGGTACTGCATCCTGTATGACAGTCTAAATCTGTGACAGATATCCTACAAGATAACATAGCACACATTAGCATTATTCAGACAGATTACACCTCCTAGAGTCACAGTCACATCCAGGAGAGCAAGACACTAGGGCTTTATTTTTTACTTATTTTTGCTTTGTTTGTGGCAGGCGTAGGTAGCCCCAATCAAACCATATAGCTTCTAACATACTCTTAATACACTATATCTCTTAGTACACCTACCTAGTAGACTTTAAAACACAAGGGACTAAGAGAAAGATGCTGATTACTTAGCTATGTTTAGCCACTACTTTCTTCTAGAGTAGGATTCCCCAATTTAAAGTGGCAGAACATGAATATTCACACCGAAGTTGACTCTCTGACCTTAACCTATTTTCTCCAAAGTATTGTAAGCCATGGAATGTAATTAAAAAACTGCACTTAGAATTGTCTCTATTTTAAATCATTTACATATCTAGCCCTCTATTCTATATTGTGTAATCTTTAGAAGCTCTTAAGAATCAAATAATTTTTGCTACTACGGAAACGACATCATATAATCCTCACAGTAAATCTAAATAATACAAGTTTTCACCCTCATTATGTGATTAGAAAGCTCCTAAAGAATGCCACCAATAGACAATTAGCTTTCAAATTTCTACTTTGAATTTAATACACAGATGAAGTATAAGAATTTCTTCGTTTGTGGTAACATCTTCCTTTATTTTAAGTAGTTAATTCCTCTTCCTCCCACCCTGCTTGCATACCCTCAAGGTCTCAACATTAGATATTAAACAAACCCTAGTCATTTTACACTTCACCTCCTTTTTCACGACCATGCCAGTGGAGCAGGACCTCACTGGTCCCAGCTAGAACTCAATTTCTTGAATGTGACTAACCAAAACTGAACATCTTCAGTCTTTTGCAACAGCAGCAACAGTTCCCTGTTTGACTGGAAATACTTGATCTAATATATCTGCAGACTTGATTTTTTTTAACAGCTGTATTGGCAGCTCACAGTCATCCTATGATTTGTGAATGTTCTGAGGTTCTTCTTCAATCTCTTCTAACTGATAAAATCGAAGTTTCTACTTTGGGTTATTGGTCTCAGAGCACCTAATCATTCAATATCCTTGAATTTCATCCCAGTTTTTTACATCACTTCTTTAGCCATCCAGCTCTTCCCTGCTGTGTCCTTTGAATATTCCTAATACATCAAAATTCCATTTTAACCAACGTGAAAATATAACAATAAGCCTGTAGGATGAGACCAATGTCAGTTGTTCCCAGATCACCTCTTCCCCCGCCAGAAAGTTCCTGCTAAGCCAAAGGACAACCATCAGCAGCAGATAAACACCTTCCCTGCTGCTCAGCCTGAGCTTTTTACAAAACAGAACACAAAGTACATTACAAACTCCAGTCAAATCCTATGAGTCATCATCAGTAACAACCTTGACTGCTGCAGAAATCTCCATAATAGTACAACATCTACTCCTCCCTCCTCTCTAGGTAAATTGTAGCACATTTTACAGTTCTGACATAAATCTATGTCTTTAACAAATTCTCATTAGTTATAACTCTTTTTAAGTAAAAATAGACATTTAATATTAAGTTAATCACACCTACTAATAAAAATTTAAGCAATTCTGACAAAATGATGGTGAATTATATTCCTTTCATTAAGCATAAGACAGTATTTCTGAAGCAAACAATTAAGAAATTAGGAAAATGGAGAATGATGAACACAGTGTCACAGGAATGTGGTATCTCACGGACTAGTCAAGGGTTCAATAACTTTTTTCTGCAATACAGGCTAGCCTAAATAATACTGAAATAGATACCATTAACAGGTAGTAGAAAATTTTATTTACTGTCTATCTAGCCATTAGCCCAATTGCCTTTTCCTTTTCACCTCTCCTTTTCAATAACTTTGCTACTCAAGCAACCTTATGTTTTAACGTCAAGTATGGTTCTAAAAATGCTACAAAAATGGTTGCCTAAATGAAACAAAACAAATAAGGGAAAACAAAGACTAAGACATCTCACTACTGACTCTAGGACCTATTATTTCACCTCCAGTACAGTTCCAAATGGTTAAACCTTGACCTTTACAACTTAATGACCATAGTATATAACCAAATTCTTATGTATTTGGGATTGTTTTCATCAAACCAGTCCTTGTTTTTCTTGAAGGAGAACCCTAAGGATTCTTCAGAGGACTGCAGAATGCTATGACTTTGGGACTAACATGTCTGTCCTTGAACAGGCAGCAGTCACAAGCATTGAGGCCATGCTGCTGAGAACACAGCTGCGTTGGGCAGGACACGTCTCCAGGATGCAGGACCATCGCCTCCCTAAGATCGTGCTCTATGGGGAACTTGCCACTGGCTGCCGCAAGAGAGGAGCCCTGAAGAGGAGATACAAGGATTGCCTGAAACAATCCCTCAGCCTTGGCCATGTTGATCACCACCATTGGTCTACCCTGGCCTCCGATCAGGAGGCCTGGAGACACACCATCTATAACGCTGCTGCTGCTTTTGAGAACACACACAGGATCACTCTCGAGGAGAAAAGACAATGCAGAAAAAATCGCTTCTCGTTGATATCACCTGGGGAGTCTTTCTGCTGTGCCTTCTGCAACCAGACTTGTCTATCTTGCATTGGCCTTTTTAGCCATCAGCAAGCTTGTAGCAAGCGTGGGTAGAGCCCCTCTCAAATCTTCGCTTGCGAAGCCTAGCCACGATGATGATATATTTGGGATTTTTTTAGACAAAATTGAATGATTTTATTTTTACAAGAGCCCTGGTAGCAACACCTACATTTTACTTAGTGTTTAAAGAAAAATCCCAAGAAACTCCTGAAAATATTTCAGCATTTAAACAAGCTCCTTGTTTTCATCACCCATAGAAGCATTAAATGATTTCTGGGAAACTGTTCTTGCACCTCAACCCTTTTCCCTATTTTACAACCACCACTTGAGCTAGTATGGTTTCTAGATCACATAACGAGGAACATTTTTTTTTTTTAACAGGATTGGTATGGAATGCACTCCCACAAAACAAAAACCTTTGTGGGTTGTTTAAGAATACACGTGAGAAAAATGGAAATTTGAACAGATTCATGTAAAGTCACAGCGGAGTAATGCAGAAGCAAATGTTAAAACATTAACAGTGACTCATTCTGGATTTAATTAGTGTCAATGGGCTCAGTGCACTGTGCAGGTTACACTCACATCAACGTGCACAGGGATGATAAACACCAAATTCTCATGTTTGCTGATGAAGACATCTTTCTGTATCCTTGGAGGAAGAAAAACAGGGATGAAAACAAAAGAAAAGTACTGCAAAAATGAAACAAAAATTACAGGCGTCGATTACTATGAAGAAAACTTTTTTTTTTAAATCTACTATTTTCTGGGAAGATGTTACTGCTTATCTTTGACTGCAAATGCTCTCTGTTGCAAAAACCCTGAACCATTCAAATGCTTCATCTGATGAGGGCAGAGACTGACACAATTAAGTGCCATATCAAGGTATTTTTGAAGGAATGTTTTTTAAAACTTTTTTAAAGAAATGATGCACCAAAATGCAGCAAGGGCACATGAACAGAATTATAGTGCTTTTCTTCGTGCCTTAATACATAAAAGTCCTTTCATTCTATTTCTTTTTACCATAACAAAACACTTTTCCACTTTTATGTGAAAAAAAGTATGCTTGATTTTTCCCAAAAATTTAATGCTGGATGGATACCATTGTCAGGGAAATATGATAGCTGTATGGAGCTTACCTAAACAAAGCTAGCTCTATACTCACAACAGTGTTCCTTTTGGTATTCCATTTGTGTATATATATATAGCTTTTGAGCAGAGAGGCTCAGATCATCTGAAGCAAAATTACTATGTTGCCAGCTTTCACAGCACTTGGAACATTTTTTATCACCTCCCGACCTCTGAAGACACATTGCTATCTAATAATTAAATTTCACCTCCAGGTGACAGTGAAAATCGAAGCTGTATCCCCAGTATATCTGAAAACAGAAGAAAGGTGCAACAAAAGGAAGTTCTTCTAAGATGCGATTTTTAAAACAATTTTGTTCTAGTTTTGGCTTATGCTTTTTAATGTTTGAAGCACCGATTACGGGAGTTAAGAGTTGTAATGAACGACAGTTCAGAGATTATATGCTGGTAGCATTCCCCTTCCTTTATTTCTTTCCTTACAAAGCCGTGATTAGGACAGTCATGGTCTACGCTGTTGATCTGGCCACCTGTCCACGTGCCTCCTCACCTACCTTCCTCTCCCACTCCCCACCACCTCCAGCCTCTCTCCACACCTGTTCACGGCTGACAGGATGGCGAGCAACCCTCCACTTGCCTCTCCAACACAACCCCACCGGTGCCCCGAGCACCCCAGGCCAGGCAGAGGTTGCAGCTGCTGCAGAGATGCTCTTGGCTCTGCCACCGTACCCCTACGGCCGCAGGGACTCTTCACCCGCCACACTCGCTTGAAAAATAAAAGCCGGGGGGAGAAGGGCAACGCCACGGCGTCGCCAAAATGTGTGTCACCCTGCCATTTTACGGTTTTCCCATAGTGGATGTTCACAGGTGGCGAGGACGCTGCTGGGTAGGTTTCTTTACCGCTGCCTCACTGCTGCCCCAGCGCCACCAGCGATGCCCACCTGAGTTCGCACTGCCTGAAAGATGGTGCAACACCGGCCGTATGCTGAAACACGGACCGGGCACAGCCTGGGGAAAGGGGGACACCGAGACAGTTCCGGCGCTCCTCCGGGCACGCCGGGAGCGGGGCCAGGGCCAGGAACAGGCAGAGGTCACCGGATAGCAAAGGGCGCGGGGGAGGAGCCCGTGGGGCGAGGGGGCGGCGAGGGGGCGGCGAGGGGGCGGCGAGGGGGCGGCGAGGGGGCGGCGAGGGGGCGGCGAGGGGGCGGCGAGGGGGCGGCGAGGGGGCGGCGGCGTCCGGCGCGGCCCGTCCTCCCCCTGGCGGCTGCCGCTCCCCGCCGAGCCGGCACCCCGTCCCCTGCCCCGCGCCCGACGGTACCTGCGCGGCGTGTGCGGCCGCGGGCGGCTCCCCGGTCCAGAGCGGCTCCCTGAGGAGGTGCTGGTGGCTCAGGCAGTGCTTCAGCGCCGACGGCACCGTGCCCATGGCGAGCGCGAGCGCGCCCGCCGCAGCCGCAGGGCCGGCGCAGCCTCCCGGCCCGCGCGCGAGCGGCGCCGCGATTGGCGGAGCGCGGGCGCCGCCGCGTCCCCTCCCGCCCGGCTGCGGCGGCCGCCGCCTCCAGCGCCTCGGCCCCTCACGGCGGCGGCCACCCTTCCTCGCCTCCCCGAGCGCCCGGCGCTGGGTGCCCGCGGTCGGGGCGGGCTCGGCCGGCGCCGCAGCAGCCTGCAATGGCGGGGCGGGAGCGCGGGAGAAACCCCTGAGGGGAGACGCTGCTCGGGACCTGGCGGGCACGAGCGCTTGGACAGGCGGCCGTCCTGCCCCCCTGTCCCCTGACACGGCCTCGGGACACGGGGCCCAGATCCAGCTGGCAGGGCTGTGGGCAGAAGGGGGGAAAGAGAGGAGGAAGGAGAAGGGTCGGGGCTGCTTACACACCAAGCCCGCGTGCCCTTTTCCCCATCCCGGGGCCGAACACGGCCCTGCTCGCTCGGCCGTCCGCCTGACACGAGGCTCCATGCGCACACTTGCATTTCTGCTTTCCACTTGGATAGCAGAAACTCAACAGCATAGCAAGTGGAATACAGGTTTCAACAACTCTCTTCGCAGCAGCAGGTTGTATTTTGTTAGCTCCTTCAGCATTCAGTGTGTCAGCCAACTTTCCAAACTCCTCTCAAGCGAAATACCAAATGCGTTGGAAATTGTTTCTGGATCATTTCTTTTCTGGGGTATCAGGGATTTTTTTCCTAAATTGACTAACCTTTCTCTCAGTAATTTTCTGCAAAAGATTATTAGGTTTACTGCCAAGTCTCTGTTTCAGTCGTCCACAGATAGGCGTGATGCTCCTAAAGCTGCTTATTTTTCTTTTGCTGTTTTGCATTTCATGCTTGCTGTTCTGTGCATCCAGAAACGATGTTTCCATGGCCACTGTAAACCGAAACTGGATGCTGATTGATTGGCTGGGAAATTTTTGTTTTTCGAGGATAATGATGGCTCTTCAGAAAGAAAATATTTCAAATATAATATAAAAATTCAATTTAAAATATTGCCAGTGGACATCTCTGCAATTTCAAATCTGTGCCAGGGGGGTTTTCTACTGGCTGCAATATGATGCCGTTAATATCTTTTCTTCCTTCTTCCAGTAAAATGTGTGTGAATTCAACATTCTTATATTTTTGCAGTTCAAAAATCCACTAAGTTTCCATTAAATGCTGACTCTGGGTACTTACTTTGGTCTTGTTACCCATAAAGTTAGGGATAAAATGTAGAAAAGCTGGCCAGAAATTCAAACTCTTTTGTTTCCCAGGGAGAGACAGTTTATCAATAATGTGGTATACATGAAGGAAAAACTTTATTGAGATTTTAAAAAATCATTTTTCTTTTCCACTTTTCTGTACATTTCATAGTGAGTTGGAAAAAGGATAAAAACTGCAGTTGTGAGGAAGTTAGAGAATATGAATGGTTACCTTGCCTGCCTACGTACCTGACCTGTTCACAAGTTACTCAAGTACCAAAGTCAAATTTCATATGGCCTTTAATCATGTTTCTTACAAATATCTCTGAAATCAGCTGCATTGTAAACCTCTGCAGGTAGCTGAGACATCAAACTGCTATCTTTTCCCTGTTAAATCCCTTCTAATATTATCTCTTCTGTGTCTGTCACTGTTTCTATGAACATAATAATAAAACATACTGGCAGATTGAATGCCATTTTTGTAGGGCTTAAAGCTTCAGTAGGCTCTTCCCACTTACACCCACTGTGAATATTTTCTGACATAAATCCACTTTAAGACTCAGAGTGCCAACAAATACGCCGAAAAGGAGCGTCTTTATCTGAAATCATGGTAGTGTTGGGCAGAGAATGAAAATATAACAGGTATGTTCTAAAGTAATTCCAAATAAACTGAGTTCTCATGCAACAGTTTCTCACTGTTTCTTTTCTGTTGACCTCCCATTCTCCCTGCAATCAGCATTTGTTCTTCACCCTTGCCAATTTGGCACTGAATTTTTCAACTAGTCCTTCTAAATCCATGCAAGGAGTTGTTTTAAAATGAAGAGATGTATAAATAAAACACATTCATCTGAAACTGGCATGTTTCTCGGGAGAAGAAGAGTTGTGATGATTATTGAAAAAAGCCCTGTATGTTAAAAGCTTTAGAGCTAAAACGAATTGTTACTGTTAAACACAAGGCACATAGGTCAGTAGGGTGTGAAAGAATCCCCAAGAAGATAGGATGTTCCACACGCACAGTCATCCTGATACTGTTCTTTGCTTTACTCCACCCCACTTTGTGAGTTAACATGAAGGCAAATACAATACAATATGATGTTTAACTTTGTCTACCTTCAGGGATAATACCAGTATATTTACTAATTGAAGAGTTTGCAAAATCGTGTAAAGAATAATGGACATTGTGGCAGGTCTTTCTGTAGCAGCACATGGGCCTCTCATAGTCTGGACATGCCCTGTGCTGTTCCTTATTTTGATTCTGCATATCTTTTGTTCAACAATGGCATTTTGGAACAACTTCAGTTTACTAGAACACATGGAAGAACTCAGATGTGTTTAGTGCTATATCAGGATAGTGAGTAGAAATTGCACATTTTGGCTTTTGGCTTTCCATCTGTCTCTTAAAACTATTTGTCATTCTGGTACTCCTCTGAATTTATCATTGTCGTTGGCTCACACTGTGTTCTGGTCAAAGGTTTTAAAACGTTTATTAAAGGGAATGCTTTTCACTCAAATAAATAATCTCTCATAAAAGTCATGCCACCAAGCCAACCAGATGGAAAGAACAGGCAAATTTGTGTAATATACAGAATAACTTCAAATACTACCACGAGAGATGTTTCTGTACTCCTTATTGTTCCCATGCAGTTACACCGGTAGTTGGCAGTCAGATCATTAGGAGTGGAAACATAAAGCTGTTGGATTTCCTGCAGTATGACAGAAAACCTTGGCCAAGAAAGGCATGGTAAAAATAGGTTGATCGTTTATAAGCATCTAAAAGAAAATAAGAAAGTTGTTTAAAGAGTGATTTGATGACAGCAAGAAGGACAGAATCAGAAGCAAGGGAGCTATTCATACTGCTGATAATCATAAGTGCCAAACTGGCAAGTAGCCAAGGTGCCTACTGGGCAGGGATCAAAGACACATATGGTGAGTCTCAAACAACAAATAAGCCATAGAATTCTGGCAAGCATTGAAGGAATAATATGCTCCAGCCCTGACAAAGAAGATGAGGGCTAAAGAAAAAACAATGGGCTACCAATACTGGATCATACCTCAGGGAAAGCAAAGCTTTCATCATTTCAGTTTTATTGGAGAAAAATGCAGATAACTTCTCACATATGGTAGGTCTGGTTGATCTAAATTGATGGGAAGTGTAACACAATGTTAAAAAATATCCTTTACAGTTGTGGCAGTAAATCAGTGTTCCATTAGCTGTGGCATCATTCAGAGACGGCATTCTTCAGAGAGTTAGTAATGGATTTACTTTGCCAAAGTAAGACTATATCCCAGGTGATAGACACCTGGCATTTGAAACAGACACAATCAAGAAGAAAGTCCAAGTTACATCTTGCCAGATGTTGTATCCTATTCTATATTTTTTTCTGTTCTTTAACTAATTCAGTCAGATGGCAGGTTTTTTTGCCAACTAGATCACAATGTGAAACAAATAAACAAACAAAAAAAAAAGGAAACATTTTATTCTCTTGCTACAAGACAGCGTTCAATATGAAAAGAAGGAAATCCTGTGATTGTAGATCTGGCCTCATAATCACAACAGTTATACGTACATACACAGAGTCATAAAAGAAAGGGGCATATTGGTTGCTGTCTTATTTTACATTTATAAAGGGCAATGACTTTTACACTGGTAAGAATGGTACTCAGCAGCCCTTTGGGTCTTTGGGTGGTCTCCAAAGTACCAGCACTACATAGCTCCATGTTACTGTTATGAGGCATATCAAGGACAGCAGAGAATCGCAGCAGAAAGTCCTTATTTATGGATAACATTTTCCATTTCAGTTGTTTCCATAACTGACAGAAATGCTGATGAACCAAATGTGTCCCTTGTCTGACTCCATCATTTAGACTGTAATTTCTTTGTCTCAGTGACCTGAACTACCACTCAGCAGTATCAGGAGAAACTATGAGCCAATTCCTGAATGGATTTTCAAGGTGCTATTATAATATTTAAGAAAATATTTCCTTTTCAGAGCAAGTATTTTGCCTACTGTTACACAGACTTCATTTCCATCTCCTTTTTCCACATAAGTGCAGTTAGTATCTCCATCTCCACCCAGTCTTCTCTGCCAATAAATACTAATGTGATTTCTTTTATGGATTATAAGGTGCAATATGCAGTAACCTCTGATTTCCTTCCTCTCTTTATGTTGTTAAGAGCGAACAAAATAGGATTGATTGTCAGTGAGGCCAGTTTTCTTGCTTTTCCAACAAGTGACCCCTTCACATCCTGTAGGATAAAGAGAAACTATGAGTTACCCTTAGGAAATACTGAATAAAGAGATGCTGTATGGTTTTTTGCTATATCCGTTTCTTTCCAAGTAGGGAGTTTAGTCAAAACAGGGCAAAATAACCACCTGGAAAATGTACCTGCACGGCATTCTGGGAATAGTGCTTTCCAAACAGGAAAAAAGAGTTAAAGACCTGCACCTTTTCTGTTCTCTTAGGGAGCAATTCTTCTGATTTATTTTAAATATATATTTTAGTATCAAATGAACCATATTCTATCAACCATATGCAATTTCTTTGTTTCAAACTTTTCCAGCAAGTGAAAATGGATTAGGCATTATCCAATAAAGCATAAATATATGTAGACAATATAAATCCCAAAGTTAAATTTATCTGTTCCTTTCTTGTTTTATTCTTCTAGTTTCTAAGTTAACGTGCAAAACTTATTTTGTGGTTGTACCATGATAAGTGTTTGAATTTTTTTTAGGCATTTGCCATATAACTGTCCTTTTAAAATTATTTGGCGTACTCAGTTGCTATGGCCTTGACATTAAATTGTTGCAGATCAATAGTAACAGCTTAATTTGTAATATAATGGCCTAACACTATAATTTTTCTATTTCTTCTGTCACGAACATTACTCAACTTAGGAAAAAAAAAACCATGCAGTTTTCTGGTACAGAATAAACTTGTCTAATATGGCAAACAAACAATAAAAAAGTCAGAGTTATTGCTGAAGAGACAAAGCAAAGTTTAGATTTGCACATAAACGATGTGCTTGCCAAGGTTGTTTGCTCAAGGTAGTTTCATATGGCAGTTCCATGTTTTTCAGTTTAATTCATATCATTTTGTCTAAACAATGTGTAATTAGAATGCATATCCACAGTAACTGAATGCAGTTGTTAAATTATCAATACAACAAAAACTTTTGGACAGCATACTACTAAATAATGAAAAATAAATTGAAATAGTGTGTAATGTAGAATAAAAACAAATATCGCATGCACCATAACACAAAGTAATCCGAGATCACTGAGTAAATGTGTGCATCATTTATTTCTCCAGGTCTGTTTGTGTTTAACTTCAGAGTCAGACTGCACTTTTCAGCTGAGTCCTGTGATCTGAAATCCTCTTTGGTAGTATGCATAAGTTAGGACAAAGAATTGTGGGGTTTGGCTTGAACAGTAAAGACTGAACCAAGCAAATGAATACTGTAACTCTAGAAAAAAGGCTGACTTAGGAAATACTGGAATGGTATTGACATTCAGCGATTCCCCTTTCAGCATAATAGTAGTAACAGAACATTAAAATAAAACGCTTGGAAAAATCCTCAGATTTTTTACATCTTCTTTCACTATCTTCATCACTAATACAAGATGCAATCACATAAAAATTAATGTGCACTACTTCATGTTGCAATTGGAACAATTAGCACATTCTTGAATACACAACATCTTTAACAAAAATTTATTTGTAAACTTCATTGGAGGGAAAAACTGAAATCCCTTTAAATTAAAATGTTAATGTCATATGGTTGTTACATTTAGGGATTCACAGTGTTGCTTAAGCAGTATTTTGTGAAAGAGAACAGCGTTCTCTTTCATAACAAGAATGCCATTTGCAGTATCAACCATTCCATGCTAGCCTTAGTTATTTCTTTCTTCAATTTAAAACACAATCCTTCTCCAAAGCAGCTGTTTGTATACCAGAATGAGGAGGGATTTGTTGCACATGGTGGGTCTGGGGGTTTTAAGGTCTATGTGTCAGCTCATAGAATTATCATAGAATCATAGAATTGTTTAGGTCGGAAAAGACCTTGAGGATCATTGAGTCCAGCCATTAACACAGCACTGATAAATCCATCACTAAAACATGTCCTGAAGCGCCACAATTCTGTATCAACACAAAAATTAGCAGTTTTCTTTAAAAAATTCACAACTTTTGTCCTTTTTTTTTCTTTTTTTTTTTTTTTTTTTTGGCAAATAATGGCTTTAAAATGTGTTAGTGTGATCCTAATACAACAGGGTACTGATTTTATCTGGGATGGAGTAATTGTTTTCACTGTAGCTTGTATGATGCTCTGTTTTGGATTTGTGACATAAATGGTGTTGATAACACACCTATAGTTTTAGCTATGGCTGATCAGTGTCAAAAACACAGTTTTCTCACTTTTACACTTTTGTTTCCTCTCTCCTGCATCCCACTGTGGGGGCGTGAGCAAGTGGCTGTGTGGGGATGAGCTGCATACCAGGGTTAACTGACGACAAACTGATACAAGAATCTATCTGCATGAGATTGCAGAGTATTGAAATAGGCATGGACAGCATTAGTCAAACCTCTTACTTAAGGCACTTAAATTAGGCATTGCAGCATTTATGAGCCTTTAGAGAGATTTAGGCTGCATTTTTCTGCATTAAGTGTAGGGAACCAGGCATCCACATCACCTTCAGGGAGTAGTTTGGAGCAGTTTAGCAACAGACTTGCTTCTCCACTGCGATTAGGGAAACTTAGGTGTCTTCTAGGCAGGGCAGCATGTTCACATGTTGAACAGCTAGCCACTGAAGTTTGGCCAGTAGGAAACATCAAGCACTGACAAATAGCCACAAAGTTCCTGGCTGAGTTTGAGAAGCCTTCAGAGTATTGACCCCATACTTCCCATTTCCTAGGAGAGAATCCTAAATGCCAAACCAAATATTGACACTGGATCACTGTACAGACAGGAATTTGAGTAATAAGGAATAAAAAGTAATGTATAGAATATTTTATTAAGTTCTATGGTAATAAGTGTTACAGTTCTGAGTTTCCTTTGACCTGGGCATAATGCCACTCCTAGTGCAGAAAGTTTCTTAAAGATCTATAGTTTTCCTTGAAGTCAACAGATAAAAAGACTTTTGGATTTAAAACTATTGGGTTTGGGGTTTTTTTTTGTGAAAAGTTTTTATTTCTCCTCTGCACGTAGAGAACTTCAGGTAAAATTTTTGGGGTGTTTTGCAGCATGTTAAGGAACATAATTTGACCCAATGCTTCAATTATTATAAATCAGATTTGTTATTCTGAGCTCAAGAAGAAAGCTAACAAAGGTAGGAAGTAGTTTGAGTTTTTGTACTCCTCTTTCAGTAGGCCATTTGAGGAACATGAGGGAAGGGGAACAGGTCACTATGGGGCACCAGGAGGCCCAGTACAGATAGGAGAGACAGCATCGTAGCCAGAGGCAGTAGGACTGCTCCAGTGCTTGACAGACAGGAAGGGAAGCTTTAACTTCCTTTCACAATTGGTCCCAGAGAGACTTTGGCTCTTCAGCCTCATTAACATCCATTTCCTGTTCCTTGCCATGGTGTTGTCACCATATATGTTTGTGAGACAATAAACTCATGTTCCCATTGTAAACACAGTGGTGCTTACCCACGGTACATCTGTTCCTGAAATAGTGACCTCTATATTTAATTTACCAAAACTTTTCTGTTACAGAAGTATGTCCAACTGTTTCTAAAAGAACAGGGATCTCCATGTCTTGTAGCAAGAATTTGGAGTTTAGTAGCAGTATAGCCAGGAGTCAAGAACATACTCTCTGTTGTCTCAGTGAATATCAGTTTAATTTCTGAAATGTTGAGAAATATGATTTTCTAGCTATGTTTTGCTCTTTTATGCTTGCCAGGGGCTAACAGCTAAGCAGTTTAATATTCCAGTTGCTCTGAGCAGATTTTGCTCTTGCATGTTGATCCAGCACGGGAAAAAATACTGAACTTACATCTGGAGCCCACATAACTCAGTTCCTCCCACTGGTCCACAACAAACATTCTCAAAGAGTAAAGATTAGTGAGACACTAAAGAGGAGTTCTGGAATGAAAATAAAACTTCATGGTTTTGGGCTTCAGACAATCTCTAAGTATTAGGGTTTAGGATGAGGCCTCCTTAATAGAGAAGTAATCCAACATCTGCCTACTGTAAGGGGATTTTGCACCTTTATGTAAAACATCTGGTCCTGGCTACCATCACAGACAGGATGCTGTGCTTCATAGATTACACTTCTGATGCGTATGGTTTTTATAGTATGGATAGAAATTTCATAGAATGCTAATTCAGAGAGTACAAGTTCTAAAGGAATTCACTTGTACCTATGGACTATTTTATTTCTACTAAAACAATGATTTCCAGCAAGAGATCATTCAGGTAATTCATATAAGATGCTAATGATGACCATATGAACATATATAACCATACTTGCATGTTTGCCTTGAGTTTGACTGCATCAAGGCATAAAATAAAATATGGTTCCTATCCCAGTTTATCAAAGTGACAGAAGAGAACAGAAATAGGAGAAAGGAAAGGCATACAGAAAAAAACTACTTTTAAAAGCCTTTTATTCACAAAAAATGTACAGAATAGCCAGTCCTGTTCCTTTAAGACAGAAGTAACTGGGAAAATATGGTAGGAGGGTGCAGAATCTCATGCTGTTCTCTCTTCATCTGTGACAAGATTTTAGGAATTAGCATATTAATTATGAAGAAGTGAATGCATTGCTAAAAACATGTTAACAAAACAAAGAGATAATCTTTGTCACGGTTAGATATCTGAACAAAGCAGATCGGGGAATAGGTAGGGGTCTCTGAACTTGGAAGTAAAATTCTAATCACAAGGGATAAATTTTACACTGATGAGGGCTCCACCCAGAAAACAGTTGTATGGAAAAGGAAAAAAGGAAAAAACAGTTAAAGTGTTTTTTCTGCTGGAAAATGTGAAGCAATCAGGTAATTAACGAGCATTGCATGATGAATAATTCACCACCCTTATTCTCATTAATCCTCTAGTCTGCCGAAATAGATTTGGGATCCTTCTGTAGAAACATAAATGGTCTGTAAGGGTGGTAATTATTGTGTTATGTTCAAAATGTGGTTTGTCTGTAATGTACTGTCATGAATTATTGTGCAACTGGTGCTATAGATGTGGAATATCAAATCACTACAGACGTGGAATATAAGAGTGAATTAAAGAATTAAAGGAATATGAAGGATTTACTGCCAGTAGGTCTTACAGGTCTATGAACAACATCAATGACTTGGGCTTTCCAAAGCACAGATCAAAGTAAGAGTGAATAAAATCCATAATCAATGAGATGCACATTCAGGATTAACTAGGCATAATTAAAATAAGTGGTCTATTCTTGATATTATGTAAGCAATTCCAACAAAAATGGAGAAAAGTGTTTGAAAGATATCTCTATGAAAATAACCTATACCTTGCTTAAATAGAACGTATAGCTAGTCTGAGAGAAAAAGGGGAGTGGATATGATTGAAAACATATTTTCTAGGAATAATATCTGCAAACAGTGATTCAGCTTTTAAAAACAAACTGCAAATTATATTCCCATACCATTAAGAAAGCAAATGACTCCTTTGATTCCTAACACATGTCATCATGACAAATCAAGAAAGTCTGACTTTTTAACCAATGTTAAAATTGAGTATGTCACATTTTTCCCTTATAATTTAAAACCAAGGATGTATCTCATGTCAGGTAGAACATTTAAAACTCATAAAAGTATTCTTGTTACAGTACATATTAAGGCAATTCAACTAGCAGGGATTATTTTCTTTGCAGAAAATATCTTGGAAGATAAGAGCTTAGCAGAGTTCTAAGAAGTACTACTGTCTATATGCATGAAAAGATAGCTATAAAAAAAAGGTTAAAAATATAGTTATTTACATAGTTGACACTACATGGAATTAGAGAGTTTTACTTAGAAGCAGATTTAAATTATTAATTGCTGCCTGATTTTCTATAATAGCCTATGGATTCCAGATCCTGAGACAGGTTACTTAGTAGCTAGAATTTACAGCTGGTGTTTAGTTATATCTTAATATGAACAGAAAGAGGGATCTTAATATATCTGATGTAAACAAAACAATGTTGTGTTTTTCATATGGATACAGATGAGGCCATGATTTTAGAAACATAGTTTTTCCCTTTTATAATGCCGTAATGAATCTCTTCCATCTCTACCACTACAAGAGGTAAGACCATTTACAATAGCTGAAAAGACAGCAGCCATGATAACATGAGCAACATATGCTCAGTTTTGATTTCATAATAGGTAACGTCACCTAGCAACAGCAGTGAGGGATGATGTCAGAAGACAATAAAGTTGATGAATACGTGGCTGTGAGAAAATCAACTGAAAAGGCTGAAAATCAACCGAAAAGGCTGCCTATCAGTAATTATATAAAGAATATCCAGGCAGCAAGGGACAACTGACTTCAGACAAGATATGACCCAAGACTTTAATAATGATTCATCTTTTTAGCGGGGGCTGTGGGATAAGTAAGCAGAACATCCTAGTCTTGGTGTCACTCAGTACCCTGCATAAGGAAGAGAGCTGGCTAGCAGCTGGTCATTGGCCTGGTTCCCATTCCTAGCTATTACTGGTGCACTGATCTGTACAGAGACATACCCACAAAGTCTGGTGTCCTGCCCTGTGATGCCAAAATACAACTGCAATGCAGAAGAAGTCATCTTGACCTCAAAAGCAGAATTAGGATTTTCCCCAAAGGAGAAAAAGAACTCCCCCCCCCACCCCCTACAATAAGAAATCCTGAAATCTTGTGTAATGACAGTGTAATTGCCTTTCATACAGGTGTTGCATCTAGGGTCTGGGAGAAGACAAGTTGCAAGATGTTCATTTTTTCTCTCCTCTTGCCTTACCCTAATATGTCTTCATTGATGTATTTATAATAGATACAAAGCTCACCTTTCTGTGAAGTCCACTATACTGTCACCCACACTTCCTTATTTATCACTGTCTCAAGAGCAGTCACAGCATTTAACATAGAAGTTTCCTACATGAAGCTTCTGCCACGCAAGGCTCAAATATATTTTACAATGTTATCTGTGAAACTCTGTCCCTGGGATTTTATACTGCTGCCTCTTCCTGCAGTGTTTACTTCCTCTATAGAACTGGTAACAATAGTAGTGTCTCTGGAAAGTATAAATTCCCTTTGGAGTGGAGTTTGTTCTTGAGATGCAAGATTTTAGTTGCTAATTATTGTTTATATGAGTATATTCTCAAAAACTAACACTAGAAGCAGTTCTGTGACTGTGATGGATGTACACAAGAAATTTTTTATCAGATGCAATATTTTTAGTAGCATTCATCAATATATTCAGAAAAAAAAATAGATAATCCATTGGGCACATTAAGCCTTCCTTGTCCATCAATTTCTTGCTACAGGGATAAGGAAGTTGACAGATAATGGTGTTTTTATGAGAGAAGGACAAGTCAGAGTAATGAATATTGTTCTGCAGCAGCCAGTTTCTTCACAGAAGTATTTTGTTAATAGAATAAGAAGTTTAATGTTAGGAAAGAAAAAAAATTATGTTTTGTCTAGTCTTACCAGATTATCTGGTAAAACAAACACAAAACTTGCTTCCTCTGGAATACGATCCTATGGATTTCCATATGTTCTTCTTAATTTAATGCCCTGTATGTAGTTTTACAGCTGGATTCATGAGCTGAAGCTGTTAAATTTAATTTCTAGCAAGCTAAATAGCTTATGGTCTAGTTTTATTGTTCGTATTTCTGAACCTTAAGCACTAAGACATTGCCTGTAGGGATGTTTTAAACCAACACATGACTAATCTGCCCCACGAGAGTATGAGTAAAGGAGGGGGAATATATCCACAGCTGATCCCCAATGACTTTTTCTTATTATTCCCACAGTCAAAATAGTATCATTTTAAAATTAGTGCAATAATAGAGAATAAAGATTGGTGACTATCCTGATGAACTGTTTAAAAAATTTAATAAAGCAAAACAAGACTGAAACATAAAGTGAATTGGAAAAAGTCTTCCTGGCATCATTCCTCACCTTTGACAGACTCACCTGCTGTAAAAGGAGATAAGGGGCATTTCCCACTAATATGTAAACTTTTAAAACCCTGGTCTTCAAGTCACAGAGTATGGAAACAAGTCTGAAATTGGTCTTACTCTCCAACTAAAATTTATTTTAAATCATTCTGGAATTGTGCAGACCCATACTGTTTTGGATACCTATCTTAATCTTAATGATAAAGTATATTTTCTCAAATGAAGCACCAATCTTCCTTTAAAGCAACTATTCTCTTTTATATTTAAAGTCTATTTAAGTATTTCTCAGCAAAATACCAGGTATGCATATTTTCTTCATGAAAAATGACAGGCAAATTGCAGGTTTTTTTGTTGTTGTTGTATGAGTTATGCTCTAAATTACAACTGCTTTCAATTTGACCTATTTTGTTTAGGGGAAAACCTCCATATGGATGAAACCTCCCTCATGTTGGATGAATATTTCAGAGACTTGCCACACAAGTTTGACAGAGCTCAGCAAATTTGTCAGGCTTAGCTCCAGAAAGGCTCAGGATGTAATAACCCTGGTGTGGCAGATCAGAAACAAAGTGCAACAGGAAAGCAATGCCAGGGATGCTTACTTAGCACATATCTGCAATATATTTCTTTTTACCAAGGTGGAGCTGGTTGTGCACTATTGTAAACTGGCCTCTTACTGTAAAGCAAAAGCGACAAACCTGAAAACAGTAAGCCACCGAAACATGTGAACAGTATGAAACTGATAGCACATCTGAAAAGTGTATATGTAATGTTAGCTTAATGAAATGCAACTTTATGACTGTGTGACTTGAGGACTCTGTTTTGTGAGGTGCTGAGCACTCTTAACTTAAGACACATAATATTTTTAAAAAAGGAGCTGTGCAAGGCAAAAAAAGAAGCATTTTTATTATGTCATCAGATATAAATAATAATGCTTGAGTGCATGTATCCTATATACCAACCGTATATGGAAGCTATTGAAACTTAAAAGCCTCAAGTCCATTGGTCCCTCAACACCTCTAATGTCTGAATAGATTATTACGATTTTATTCTAAATAACAAGGCTATGTTACAGTAGAAAACCATCAGCCACCTTGTTTAATGCAAATTTAGAAATCTAAATAAATGTAGCAATCTATGCATAGGAGGGATACCTATTGATTCCAGTTGGATTTTATAAACGTGAGTTAAAAGATGATGGCTTCATCATAATTAGCTGAGAGGTGATTCAGGTTCACAGATGTGGATGCTTGGTATCTTTAAGCACTGTCGTTAATGAGACATTTGTGTGAGGCTAATAAATATGAAATTAAAGAGAATGCATGCATTGAATGGGATGGGCAGACGTGGGACTTTCTAGGATGGCTGTGCATCTACTTGAGTTGTCTAACAAGTGGTTTGAGGTTAACATAAAAATAAGCACCTCCAGGCCCTCTGAATTTTAAGCTCTGTCTCATGTTCTGTCTCAACAGCTTCTGGTTTGATTTTCTAATGAACAAACCAGAAAGGAAAGAAAGGGCATCCATACATATCACAGCATCTTACTTATTCAGCTATGGATTTTGAATAATGCAGCAAGGTGAAACAACATTTCTGTTTGATCAGGCTTTTTCATTCTGTGTTTTCCATGTGGCAGTGGGGAGTGTAGAAATCTATAATATAATCTCATAAAGATTTGGTCTTCTCTTTCTGAGAATCATCTACAGTGTTTTTGTTTGCCCAGAATTAATGATTTATTCTTTTGCAATTACAAATTTTGATCCTGATGACTTCCATATTGCTACAATGAGAACTGATTTTTGTTGGCTCTCAGTAGTGTCAAAAGAAACAAGTTTTTTAAAATATAAACTATAAAAATATTAAATCTATATTTTTTATATTTTTCTTCTATTTATATTTTGAAGGGGTATTTTCTTTTTATTGTTATTTTCACAACAAATCATATCTAAAATATTGAATTTATCCAAAAGCCAAATTTGAATTACAGCGTATAATACATCATAAGGCAGTTCAGAAAATTGGCCTTTTTAAACATTTTTAAACATTTCAGAATGGCTGGAAATATCATCTGCCAAAAAGCACATGGAACACCTCTTAAACAGATGCAGATCAGTGTGCTACAAAGGACACTGAATTCAAGTGCCCTTTAAAACCTTTATCCAGCTTTAAATACAAGCTGAAATGAAAACCAAAAGACATTCTTGAGACTGAAACACCACAGCTTGGACTTCCTCAAACTGTGTGCTGAAGAAAAAGCTGGACTGTAAAAAGTCATGAGCTGAGCTTCCATTGACCTTTGCTCTGCCTTCTTAACTCTGAAGAGTGCAGTGCTTCAGGACTGTAGATAACTACAGTCATGCTTCAAGAAGAGATATTCCAGATTCAGGATACCTGCTAATGTGCATACAAGTAGGAGGGGGAAAAAAACCAAACATATTTCTACTGGGTAATTAAGAAAAATAAAGTGGTTTAGGAATAACATTTCTTTCTTACAATAGAATTTTAAATTCATTTTTTTAAACTCAGTGCAAGTTCTTTTTTTTTTTTTTTTTGGTGGGTGTTCTCCTATGTTTGTTTCACTGAAAAATTACAGGAGGCTGAAAAAGGGACAATGACGCTCATTTTTGTAGTTCAGGTTCTCTTCTGTAGGTTAAAAGCACAGTTTTGAGAGCAGAGTCTTGTTTTTCTGGAGCTCATACTGGAAGGAAAAGGAATAGCATGCTCCGTTTCTAACCACTTTGCCTTTTCCTTCCTTCTTTGCCCTTTTCCTGTCACCACTGGTGACAGAAAAGAAATTTTTATATGGCCTACCCAAGCTATACCCACTATGGAATTATTGTATTTCCTACTGATCACCAGCAACAGCAGAAGCAAACCTGTTGCAATTATTTCAAGTGAGCTACCTAAGTTATGTCTTGAACTTCTGCCATACCTAAAAAATTTACAGAAAATCCAGAGAAATGTATCAAATCTACTCTTTACTAGCTTTATTGTTGATACCATTTTACCAGGTCCAAGATGGAGCCTCATAAATGCGTATAAATGTGTGTTGTGTATGTGAAAGACATTTACATCTTGAAGTTTAGCAACCCATGTGATCTCTGCAAATAAAAAGGCAACTATCTGGTGGTGTTTTGATTCAAAAGCGTAATTTACTAATTGTTTTTAGAACACCTGTCTTTCACTGCTCAGGTTGTTAACTGCACCCAACTTTTTCCTATAACTATCAAATTCCAGCTGCTGAGATTTGCACTCTGCCAGCACCAGTGAATGTCTGCAGAGCACTAGTGAGGAACATGGGGGAGCAAGAGGCCTTCAGCTTTTTCTATTGAAGGAAGACAGCAGAAGGACTAGCTGGTAAAATGATTGTCGGAAGACTTCAACAGGTAAGAGATACAAGGCAGAGAATAAGGAAACCAACTACTTCTCAGGAAAGTCGCAGAAAGTTTTATTCTCTCCCATTGACATGAAATGAAGGTAAGAGAGCATGTCATAGAGTGGGAAATAGGTGATAAGCACTTCAGAAGAGCTCGGAAGCAAGAAGGCCACTGAAGTGAACATGAAGCGCAAACATGATCGTTACATTTATTTTTCAAGGACAAAGAAAAAATGTTGTGAGATACTTCAGAGAATACACTAAAGAAAAAATACAAGTAACAAGTTGTAACTCTCCCCTTTGGATGGAACGAGCACCTACATAGCGCTTTTGGGTAGCTCTGTTGAAATCAGTGACTCAGAGGCCTCATTCCGGATGAACAGAAGACATAGACTTCACTGGGCTCTCAGTTTCCACCCAGGTGTGGGTTCAGGGAGTAAGGGGGTGTTGTCAAGGTTGTGGCCAGCTCTTTATTTTGTAAGCAGGAAGGTTCTGAAATCTTAAGATTTTGAATTGCAAGAAGATATGAAGAGGCTTTTGTTAAAATTAATCCATTCATGATACGCATCTCATGTCAGAATATCAGTGAAACTGGGTTTGATCCCCTACTGTGATGGCAAGGGGAGATCTTTTTTGGCTTTTTCAACAGAAGTCAGATCTTTTAAAACCTTCATGGAATCCAGAGGGTTGCCTATACATTTTCTGTAAAAATACTGTGAAGAGAAGATGGGGATGGTCCCTTTCCTGTTCTACCTCGGTAGTATACCTTACTTAAATGATACCACTATTCTCGTGAAAGGCTTTTTTCAAGGTTAGAGAGGGAGGAGTCGAAGCAACTACAGGTAAACTCAGTACACACAGGGAGTGAAAACAATGTCAGCTTTTAACATTCCTCAGCATCCTCTCTTCCCTTGAACAGAGGCTTCCCAATACTTATTTTAGCAAAGTTGTTCTCTTCCTGTAAGCTAAGTTTAAGTTTGATTGCTTCACCATACTGAAGGCAAAATATATACTTTGAAGAAAGCACAGTTCATATTTTAAGGTATTGCATCACTCAAGGCCACAGCTGGCCAATACCAAAAGCACAATCAGGAGGCTAAGGACTGTCAACAAAGAACAGTTCTCTACATCACAGAATCAGACACATTTGCACTCAATTAACAGTTTGCTTAAAAATAGACAAAGATAAGCCCTAAAGAGTGTGGTGCCCAGCAACCCCATCATATATACAGTAGCAATGCATAGCAGCAGTTATCATCATGCCTTACCACTCCATTTGCTATAACAACAAAAACATCCACTATCAATTCCTTATTTTGTTTGAACATATTTGGAGATATTATCATAAAGCTGTCTTCATGATATGGTCAAAGGGATGATAATCTAGTTTCTTTTAAAAGTAAAATTTATATAATCTTATTGTTTTCTACTTAAATTCCTTACTAGGTGCTGATTAAACATAAACCTCTGTCATGTATAGGTGTCAAAGATGACTATATGTCACTTTTACTATTCTTGAGGTTCAACAGAAACTATTTTGATGGTTGTAGAAGTTAGCTCTGCTTCAGAATTACACAAATCTGTGCATAGAACAAAGATACAGGAATCAGTGGAGTGCAGGAATGCTCTGGACTATCACCTCTTCAGGGAAAGCCCACTTCTTTTTTATGGCTGAAAGTCAGTCAGGACTTTTCCATCCCTATGACTTGGGGATTCATGCACACAGGAGAATTCAATTCTGCATAGATCAGCTAATCCGGCAGCTGTTTTGCAGCACTTGAGTAGTGCAAACCAGAAAGAATTAGGCTGAGAAGAAAACTCATGGAATAACAGGTCACAATTCAGTAAAGCATTCAGCCTCACCTCAAACATTTCCATCTGCAAAGCTGTATCTGGAGAAGGCATACAGCATTTACAGAGCACTCAACAAAAGAGTAAACTCTTTGTTATTTTCCATAGCAGCTTTCTAATGAAGGAAAGCACTAGTAGAACAGCAGTAATAACTTTCCTTTTACAGGAGTATAGTTCACTAGAGATGGTTCCCACATGGAGAAGAAATGCCTCAGGTATTTTTTAGCATTTCCTTGGCACTTGGGACCTATTTATTACTTCATATACTTGAATGTAATGGCAGTTAACACACAGTTATGAAGGGGAAGTGATGTAGGATTCTGAAAGATACAAATTGCAGTACATATTAAACTTTAATTTGTCGCCAGTCTCAAGTCTTTCAGCTTTTTTAGGACTGCAAGGCCCTTTCAGAAGTATGGTGGACATGAACTATATTAGCTGCTGGTTAAACCCAGTGCTGCTAGCTAGCTCACTGGGGGAATAATATCAATATGTTCTCTTCTCGCTTCCCTCATGCTCTGGAGAAGACATACATAAATAATTGCAGTTTTTGTGGATGTCCAAGTGTACAATACCTGGCCCCCATGGCCAGGTTAGAGTTAGGTGATTTACAACATTTGCATTTGTAGCAATGTGTTATCTAAATCCTTATAGTTTTACTGATTATAGTGAAAGTAATGGAAAATATCACAGTTAATTATAAGATTCAGTGCATGATTAAGACACCTGAATTTATATGTCTACATGCACTTGTCTCCATGTGTGCTAGGTGCATGGAAAAGCCTGGAAAAACCATTCCCAGCTCCAGACACAAAGAGAATTAAATCCCTCTCTAGACTATGGTAATTAGATAATTACTATCACACAACCTTGAACACCCTTATTGGATTCTGTTCTCTAAATTTAACATGCCTGCTTACAAAATCCTGGTGCCATTCAAGATACCATTGTCCTCTGGCTGCCATCCTAGGGCAGTAGTTCCTTTCAGGCCTGTGACATCTGTCAAACCTGCCACAGATGTCTTGGACACCCCTGAGCACCTCAAATTAAAATGCTATAAATAGGAGATTATATTCAACTTCATCTCTTTTAAAGTTTTGGATACCTAGTTACAGATTAAAGAGATACTTCTCTCTCATACTATTTCACAGTTTGGAAACTGAGGGCAATTTTTTTCTTTCAAAAAACAAAAACAACCTTCTATGTAGCCCATAGTCCAGTGGTAGTGGTTCACATCCTGCCTGAGTCATAGCTGAGCACTTGTATTTGACTGCAGAAGTTCCCTAGCCATCATGATAATTTTTCCAGGAGTAATACCAATCAGCAGGCCATGGAGTTACTGACTTTCCTAATCACAGCAGCTGACTAGAAAATGTTTAATTGGGCAATGAAAAACATTAATTAACCAGAAGAAACTGACAGCTCCTGTTTCCTGAAACCTCTGAAGCCTGGCAGGTTGGAAACACTGCTAGATTCAGACTCTTTCAGCCAAAGGATGGAACTGTAACCACATTTCTCATCAGTGATAGGTGCGTTTTATACTCTGGAATTCAAAATTAAATCTCTGGTCTCTCAAAGCATTAAGATGAAGTCATCTCTGGATATGCTCAGAAGTAAACTTAGTGATACGTGAGCTTTGTGATAAACTTTGTAAAATGTCATGAAAATCATAAGATTAAATCTGTAGGAATTTTCTATACTGCATTTAGTTGAGTAGAGAGTCAGAAAATCTGTGCTTTAGAGTTAACCTTCTAAAAATGCCTTTAGCTATATAAATTCCTCTTTAACGTCAGTTATCCCAGTTCTTAAGTAACTAAATAATTTGTAGGAAAGATCACTGTCCAGTTATAGCAAAAAGTTAATTTAAATTTTTCAAAATTTTAAAAATCTTTAATGTTATATTAGAAGTGAATTATCACACATATTGTATATAAGTCTGTTGTGAATTAATATTTGATTTTTCTGTCTTGTACTTTAAATCCTTATACTGCATGATAAAAAAAAATATGTCAAACACAAAAGATAGCATACTATTATTTTATGATTTAGTACTGAAGTATAAAACTATAAGAAAATGTCACTGAGATGCAGTCAACTCATCACTGCAAAAATAAAGATCACAAATACAAAGGAATTGGTAAAATAACTATGGCTATTTTTAGATAAGGGCATCCTTCCACTCCTTCAATAACCTTTAAGTTGGGAACTTACAGGGAACTTTCAGTGAGTTCCAAAATCTCAAGAGAGGACAACATATGGAAACTTGGATCTGAATTTTTTTTTGTCTTTTAGAATTACCTGCTGGAAAATTATATAATTCAATTACATTTTTCTTGCCTCTCACTTTATTATATTGTAGTTTTTCAGAAAAGTGAAAGCAATCAGGACTGCAGTGGCACTATCTAATAGTGATAAAGCACATGAAGTGTAATAGTTACCTTTGTGTTCATTAACACGTTTATAATACTGAAGGCCTTCTCAGTGTTCAAACAGTACACATGTTTTGTAAATTATTTAACTTTTACGTATTTAAACTAGAAACATTCTGTGCTCAAGTCAAAAACCAAGGGTACAGTCTGAATTGTACTGTACTCACATTCAAATGATGAGCATCTTTCAGAAAGAGAAAAAAAGGTCTGTTAACACTCTTAGGCAAGAATGGATTAATTTTTATCTTAATCTAGGTTATAGAAAAGCATTTCCTCCTCTTTGATGTGGTATATGCTAAGTGAAAACATCATGCTCTACCCATCAGACTCATGCAAGTGGTCACTCTTTCTTTTGCACTGATGTTACAAAAGGAGATAGCCTGCATGGCTGGAAGGTATCCATGATATTAAACAGTTCATGGGGCTGTGAAGTGCTGAGAGCAATCATGCAGAGCAACAGGCCACAGGAATGCAAATCATCCACAAAGCCAAAAGTGGAGCTAGCAGGTGGCCTCTCCTATTCATCTGATGTCAACACGCTGTTCAGATCAAGCCCTTTTAACATCTGGGTAGGCCCACTATTGCTTTTAATTAAATATAATACAGCCATTCAATGTTCTTGCATACATGAAAACCACACAGTAAAAAGCATATCTTCTGCACACTGAGGGTCACTATAGTTATATAAATAAATAGTACCATTTAACTTGGATTGTGAGGTAGTTTAAATTTCATATGCTTTCTGTATGCTGCTCAGTTAGAACCTCTGACATTTCAGTGACTGACTGTATTTCCATGGAAAATGTTCCTGCTCCTTCAGAGGATTTAGAAGGCGGGGGGAAAGCCTTGTAATTAACTTTTTCTACCTTTGAAACATTTCCACTGTAAAAGATTTTGAACAGAAACATTTGTTCTCAAAATTAGTTTACAGAGAGACTTTAACTGTGTTAACATATAAGCCATGGAAACTGTCATAATATCTAATTAAATTATTACTGACGTTCCAATCAGTAGCAAAAAAACATCTGTAACTGTAATTCTACTTCAGAGAAAGTATAATTAAATCAATTCAGTAATGGGTAGCAACCTATTGCAGAAATATACTGCAATGCTTTAGAAAGCTGGAATGCTTCAAATATCTTTTACAAGTATAATAAACCTTTTTTTAAGTGGGAACAAGAATATTCTTCTGAAGACCCTTTATTAGGATTTAATTTCAATGCACTTATGATTACATTAGTTCTTCTGTCTGAAACAGACTGGAAAAAATAACTGCCATCATTCAGAGCCCAGGATAGAAAAGCCCACAAGCATATTTTCAGTCTATCTCTATGGAGAACAAATGGTAACAGCATGCTTCATTTTGATTTGAGGAGATAAGCAAAATAAAGCACACAGTGGAGTGTTTTCTTGAAGGGAAGCATTTTCCAGAATTGGAGCCAGAAATGTGTGACAAAGCTGAAGTGCATTATTGTAAAAAATTGGGAAAATAGATGACTTGGGAGGAAAGTAATGGGATGTGAAGCATTTAATGTAAGGTCACAAGGTCAACTGTTGGTAATGGACTGAGAGTTTTAACGTGAATGATGTCTGCTCAGTAGCTCTGTGTAAAGAGAGATAGATGTCCAACCCCTAATGGGCAGATGTGATCATCCCAGAACTCCATCACAGTTGCCTTTTTATATTTCCCTAGTCAGAAAAGACTACATCCAACTGGAATCTCAGTCTGTGATGCTCTTTCCCATCCATACTGAGTAGACTGATGTTTGGAAAGAAGCTTTGCCTAAATTGGTCTATATTATAACTATACTCATAACATGAATATTTGCTCTCCCTCCTCCAAAGCTTAAATTATTATCGAAATAAATTTTTCTCAGTAAGAGACAATAAAACCAGAAACACATCAAACTTCTGCCTCAGCCACTCTTAATTATAAATATCACATAATCCTAATTATAGGTTATAATTAATTTTACTTCCTTGGATAGGCTATCTATCCACAAATTACATTTCATTAACTCAGATGTTCAATAGCATATATTACAAGTAAACAGCGTCTAGTTTTCATTCATTATTCTGATATAAAACCCCATATGTCTACTAACAGTCACACCATGTACAAGAAAGTGGTACCTCGATAGCACTTTCAGAGCAAACATCAGGTTTCAGCTGCATAATTCCTGTTGATTTGCAGAAGACTATATGCCTAAAAGCCTATTAAATGCTTTCAAAATTTATGACTATGTAACTTTTCCCAGTGTTAAGTTAGTCTAACTGTAGGCAAAAATATGTGGTCCAAATATATGCCTGTGGCTGTGCAAATAAGGAATTTATTGGTCTGCTAGAAGAAAGGAAGTTTGGACAGTGTTGCTCCAACTGAGGTCATTGGCAAAACTTCCACTGACTCCACTTGCCACCATTAGGTCTGGGGGGAAAGAGACTTTCTTCCTCTTTTATGTAAATAATTTTACCATGGAATGGGTTGGGTTGGGTTGGATTAGATTAGATTAGGTTAGATTGGATTGTTTTGGGTTGGGTTGCTTTGGGTTGGGTTGGGAGTAGTTGCCTGAGTTGAAGAGAGGTGGGGAGGAGAGAAACTGAGGCTTTACTTCAGGCCAGGAGGCGTCACACTGAATAGAGATCTGCATATTCAGCTGATGGCTACTAAAGAAAAAATATGTAACAGCAATGCAAATTATTCCATTCTGATCATCTGGCAGCTGTTATTAGGCAACAAGAGCCAACAGATTTACAAACTGCATAGTTAAGGAACAGCTATATGTGGTTATGCAGATCAGACACTCACACTGAAGCATTTTGATGTTGTATAAACAGAAAAAGGGCACTCTCCCATGTAATTTTGATAATTGCATAAAATCTCTACAGTTTTCCATGCTGAAAACATCTGTTTCATATATTATTAAAAGGTTTTTTTATCATAAGGGAATTTAAATATATACACTTAATGAAAGATCTTATCTGGTGACTGTCTTTAGCATTTTTTTTTACCCAAATACACTTTCTATAGTTTGCAATCTCCTCAGCAAAGATGTATTGATGTACATTCAATAGCATTTCATTTTTACTGGTTCATTGTCTGCTTGAAGACCTCACATTCAAACAAATTCAATTTACCATCACTTTCAGCTGAATTTAGGTGTTTTCTCTAGATGTTGGCTTTATGAGCCATTTAGGGCAGATTATACTCTTATTTATCTTTTTTATTATCTCTAAATGTTAAATGATTCTTAGAAATTTGCAAAATAGTTTTTATCAAAATAACATTACTTTTAGTATTAAATATGTTGCTGTTGTGCACATAAAAAATAAAATATACAAAATCTGACTGAGAATGTAGTTAGTGTTAAATAGTATTACCATTTTATTTGTATTTTTGCACCTTTTAATCCTTTAGCAGCTTTACTCTTCATTAATTACTGACCTTTCCTTTTGTCTTTATTAAAAACAATCTGACACATTCCTTTACTATCATTCTGGAATCTTGATACAGTGAAACATTTTAAACTTTTAAAAGTTTTACAATGTGTTATATGATAGTTCCCACACAGAATTGCCCATGTCTTATCTTTAAAAAAAGTTTAGAAAACTGTATATTTAGCAGACTTACAGACAAGATCTCCCAACAGATTCCTTAGTCTGTGATTTTCAATAATACGGGGGAAGGCTTTTAAGCAGACTGTAGGTGTTTATTAGATCAATAAGAGATAGGAATAACAGATACATTTTTAGGAACACGGGACCTGGCTGATCTGAAATGCAGGAATCAAACTTCAAGCTAATTGCAGACTGATTTTAATTTATTTAATTTTTATTTATTAATTTACATGAATTAATTAAATTGCTCAGACATTTTCAATAAAGGAAGATGCCAGCAACAGGAAAACTTACCAAGTTTGTTGTCCCTAAAGAGCCAAGAGATGCATTTTTGGGAAATATGTTCTCCTAAGTATTGTAATAAATAAGAAAAATGTAATTGTAGTTCAAAGTTAAAAGGGTTTTTTTAATGTAGTTGAAATAGAATGGAGAACATTCTATTCTACATATTATAATGAACAACTGCTCTCCTGAGATTCCTCCAACACCTCCTTGCCCAAAGCATGCCAATGGTTGTGTCAGGATATTCAGGATATCGAAATATGAGGTATAAGGGGAAGAAATTAGTTTGAAAAACAGTATAAGGGCATGCAGAGATGAGTTTTTCTCCAGTTGATCCTCTACAAGTTGATCCTGTACAATTCAAACTCCAGTAGAGTGTAATGATATTCTCTTGCTTGGGCACTTTCTGAGAAGAGCACGTTGATATGGCTTAACTACATCTGACTTGCAGATGCCAGTTTTAGGAAATGGAATTCATAACACTCTGCATTCCCTATAGAATCAACTGAGAAAGTTACCCTCCTTGGGAAGATGTGGATAACATCAGCCTATGTGACTATGAGGGGTACATCCAAAAGAGAGTGTTCGGACTTCTGATCCTCACACATACTTCACCTGCTCTGTAAGATGGATTCAGATGCTGCTGTCATCACCTAAAGCATTGCATTTGCCCTTTGGATGCAAATGTTTGGCCTATTCTTCAGATAAGGGGTGACAGTAGTAATACCACCAGTCACTTGTATTCTACTGCCCAGGGTATGCAGCCAAGGTCCCACCTTAACCTCAGGTGACTTGGATCATCATCTTCTGGAAGATGAAACCATTCAGATACTGTTCTGCTGAAGGTGCTCTGCTAGACTGCCAAGAATACAAATTTTGGAACCTAAAAGAGTTAAGTTTCTTAAAATAAGCGTGGTGAGACAGTGAAACAGGTTGCTTAGAGAAGTTGTGGATGCCCCATCCCTGGATGTGTTCAAGGCCAGGTTAGATGAGGCTTTGAGCAACATAGTCCAGTGGAAGGTGTCCCTGCCCATCTGCCATGGGGTTTAGAACTAGATTTTTTTTAAGGTTCCTCCCAACCCAAACAATTCTATAATTGTATGAATGCTCAGTACATAAGATCAAGAACGTGCTTGCATTGTTTATCTATATGCTTACACTGCATAGACAGAATAAAGAACATAACCTTGATAGCAAAGACTAAACCAGATAGTTTATTATTAGACAGATAGATGCTGATAGATTTGGATAGAGAAATATTTCTTAAATCAATGTACTGATGGTAATTTTTTCTTCCATGTGACTATGCAGTGAATTTGACAAATATAACCATCATCATTTTCACTTCACTAAGAGCTGTGTTATAACAGAGATTACAAGAATCATAGACTACACTCCACTTAATTCTACTGACATTACTAAAACCAGAAAATGTGAGATGATGTCAGACAAAGTTCTATTAATTTTCAGATTATAAATACCTTTTGGTTTGTGACTGTCTATGCTAATTCTATGGAAAACAGTTTTGTTTGGTTGAAGTTCTGTAAAGATTCATATAAAAATTAGTAACTACGTCAATTTGTAATCCATTAAGATAAAAATATCTATAGTGTTCAGAAATGAATCTGGCAATAATATGTTATCCTTTAACTAAAGAATTCAGTGCTTTGCTTCAGGATCTTCTTAGCACTTCACTCATCCAGGCTCCTTCAAAGTCCTCAAGGTATGCAGAATGATATATGGTGTTCTGTTTAATCATTGAGCATGTGAATTGATGCAAGTTTTTTTTAGATTGGAAAAAGTGCTCAGAAGTATACTTTTATGGTCTACACTTCTTTACTCATGTATAAGCAAACACAGACGAGCCCAACATTGTATATTCTCTTAGTGAAAGAGTATTATATTCAAGCTGATATTCTTCTCATTTATATAAGCATGGGCTCTTTTTTTCCTGTTTTGGAATCTTCTTAACTAACATAACCCATCTGTGACAGCTGCTGTTGATAAAAACTCACTGAAAGCTGCTCTGCTTGAAAACATCATGTGCTGATTTGGGGTTTGGTTTTTTTCTTTCACAACACTAAAAAATTATTAGAAATGATTGATTGGCTTTTTAGTCTGGTATTACTTTGTATTATACAATTTTCTTCTGGTATGTTTGTAGGAATTCTTAATTTATTTGATTAAAATTTATTACACTTACATGAAAGAAATGCCAAATAAAGTAAGAAACTGCTTAAGTTATTAGGTTCATTATCCATGAATGGGACTTCTAGAGAAAAGGAACAACCAAACTGACAATTTTTTCAACAGTTGGAAAATTATATTAGGCAAATAATAGAGAGTTAGTAATTAATAAAAATGATTTAAGAAAATTTTAAGGCAGGCACAGTAATAAAAAATTACTTTAGGAAACAGAAAATGTTGCACATTGTGATTATGACATTTGTAAAAAAAATCTGATCTTGTTTTTTGCCAATGCAAGCTATATAGTATTTTCTATATTTATGTCTTATAAAATCACATATTTCATATAAATGCTAACAGGATAGAGATGCCTTTTGTTCTGGAATTTCCTAAATTCTGAATATCTGAATACAGTATTGGATTACAATTGTTTTATGTATGAAGAACGTCTGGGGTTTTCATTTTAAAGGAAATTTAAAAAAAAAAAAAAAAGAAACTGAAGATAAAAGAGAAGAGAAACCTGATGTAACAGCCCTTTGATCTTCCACTACACCAGACAAAATTTCTTCCACTTGAACAAATGAAGTAACTTGATATCACACTTAGAGTGGTCTTCTTTGTTGATTATCACTAGAAGGAATAGGTCACTCTGTTAGCATTTGCTGATAGCAACATGATAGCAGAGAAAAGTGTTGGGTTCTGGATAGAGAAGAGTTGCCTTTCGTAGGGATGGACTATTCTGTCTGGGTGATGGATCCCTTTTGATCCTTTTGAGGTGCTTTGGTTTTGCCCTCTTCACAAATCTGACTGAATATATGATTCCTTAATATCTGAGTTTTGCAATAAATAGCTTAATTTTTTTTCTTCCACACAGAATCTTTGTCCTGGAGGGATTTGCAAAGCCCGTCTGTCTGCTGTTCTGGTTAGAGAAGTAGCTGATTGGGTTTTTGAATGCTGAGAAACATCAAAGGAATGGCTGCTATGTGTGGGCAGATCAGGAAGAGTAGTGAATTCAGTACAGCAAAGTGAGCCAGCTCAGTGTGGTAATTTTGGTATAACTTTTTTCCATCAGGTGCACAGATATATATAGCACATATCTGGGGACCCTAGACTGAGTGCTATATAGTATGGATGCAGCCGAGTCACCACATGTCAGAGCGAGAGGATGGTCCCTGGCCCTCTTAGGTCACTGAAAGATGGCCACCAGCATTTTGAAGTGTGTCCTAAAGAGCTGCAGGATGGGTATCAGCCACAGGAGTTTTGACAGCAGTAAGCCTGGAGCCCTGTCAATCAAGAGACACTAGAGCGCACCTTACGAGTTAATGTTCCTTCAGGTGGCTGCAGCAACAGCAAATGACGTTGCAGTTACAGGGCAAGTTGCAATTTCTGAGGTGTTGGCTTAAATTTCCGCAATATTTGAACACATTATCACTGAAAGAACATTCTTCTAGACCAGCAGCTGCCAATATGCTAGCTACCAAGCTGGCAGTCATGCCTGCTACTGTGAAGGCATAAGTTCTCACCAGAGAGCTGTGCTTCTTAATGTGGGAAAAGTAGTGCTTGTAAAGCAAAGTATTGGTGTCCTTAACTTTCAGGAAACTACTGAAGGGGCCTGCCTGAGAATTTCAAATAAATGCAAGGGGCACGTACCCCTTACAAACTTTTGAATCTGAGGTGAGCTGTTCAGTTGAAACATTTTGAATCAAATAGTTCAATTTCAGCAACTGGAAAGTGGATTTTGTAATGGAAAAGTGCCAGGAAACTTTAAATAAATAGAGCTGCCACCTCTGCTTGTAATAAAAATTGCACATCCACAAAAGCACACACATACACTTCCTCAAAAACTTCATTTGTGCCCACATGTCTGCCCCTGGACAAACCCAGCAGAGTTGGCCAGAGGCAGATGGGAAGGAAAGAGAGTTATGAGAGCAAGCATGAATAGTCTGGAGTCAACCAGAAAATGAGACTCCCGCCTCTGCAGATGTTACTCACAGGTTGTGGTTGTGCTGCATGTGTAAGTGATAAACTTGAGAGCTATGAGTAATTAGAATATCTTACAGGTTGTATGTGTGCAGACATGACCAAAGGGCAATAGCACAGGCTGAACACCAGTTCTGCTGATAATACAGTGGGTGGCACCATTCCTTTCTCATCAGCACTAAATCAGCTCCTCTGTTATATTCCCTGACTGAACACATAGTTGTCAAACAGGACAGGATCCTCCCCAAGACAGGAGACGAGACACACAGAGTGTTTCATTGCACCCCTTGACATCATTCCCATTAGGCTAGCTGCCATTAAGTGTGGATAGAAATGTGAACTGTGCTTCTCAGAGGGTGGGTGGCCTATTTAATGCTTACAGTAGTGTGTGGTTATTAATGTACCCTCTCAAAACAGAGGAAAACCGCTAAAGCTGCTTGTTGAGGGAGTTTAGGGGAATCCCATAGACTGACAGCTTCAAGGAATGTTCTCTAATAAACATGGGTCCCCAAGAAACAAACCAAATAGTAATATATTATGGAAATTAAACCCACTTTATTAAAATAAGGACTTTATTATAGTATTTGGACTATTTTTCAGGTTTCTTGGCTCACACTTTCCTTCCTGCTGTTCCAGACTGTCCCACAAGCACTGTCACAGCTACAGACTTCAACAACCTTTCATGTACTCTTGAGGTTCTTATGAGGTTTTCCTGATTAAAAACTGCACATAGAGCTCTTTACTTGTGCCAGTTTTGCTTTATTTTAATATTAAAAAGCAGCTTAAACTGGGAAAACTTCTTTCTTGAAATGAGAAGTGACAGCAACAAATGCTAACACAGAAGGAGAAAATGCCAAAAATATTCTTTTGTTTCTATTTTGCGTGCTTTTTTTTCCAGACTTGCACTCATATTGCTTATTGTGTTTCTCACCTTCCTCACCATGCTGGTTTTCACTTCCATAACTGATGAGGCAAGAAAAAAATAATAATTAAAAAAAAAAAATGTGGACAGTAGTCAGATCCACGGCCCGGAAAACAATCGTTCTCTGCTCTGGGCAGTGGGGAATTAAAGAGTGGATGGGTACCTGATTGGGCTGTCTGAGGGATGTGTAGGTTCTATGTGTTGGAACCAATAATCCATTTACTAGTTCTTAAATATGACTGTACAAACAGTTGCTCTCCAAACAACTAAGCAACAAATAGGGTGGGGGTATACATTTAAACGTGTTCTTATAAATCATAAAGAGTGTGAGAGACTGTTTTAATACCCTGGTACTTTAATAAATGGACAAAAAAGGAAAACAATCATCATATTAAAAATAGTTAAGTCTGCAGTTAGTTGCATTTTAGTACCAGAGGGCAGAATCAAAAAGAGATATTTGCATATATTGTGCTCTAATTATAAAACAGTATGTCCATTTAATTTCTTATCTTCTAGGATCATGACAAAGTTAACTTTTTACTCCCTTCATAAAATAAACTGTAGAGAAGCATTGTCCACTGGTCTCCTGAAGACATTTAAAACAACAGTAAATATCTAAACAATACTTATGATATTGTTCTTATAAGAGTAACAGCTGTTGTCAGGTCATATCTTTCCAGAAAAGAGTGAAGATATTAAATTCACAAAGATCACTTCGAAACATTAAATATAACTTTGTATGCCTAAACATGTTAACAATTTAACATCAAAAGTGCTAAAATGAACATCTTAGCAACAGTTTATTAAGTAGGCTGGGGGATTTTCCCTTGAAACATTCTGTTTCAGTCACCCTAAAAGTATACAAAAATCCTGCTGAATTTATATAATACCTTCATTTGATTTTCTTCAAGCCAAATTTTTCACAAAATATCTGGTGTAAAGAGCCTTTGTCTGTTCTTTTTATCCAGCAGTTCAGGGGTTAAAGTACTAATCCAGGCAGTAGCTAATGAATTTTCTGGGTTCAAGTATTTTAACCCTCATGTTTGAAGAAGGGCTTGAAAGTTAGAAATCCTTCTGGGAGCAAGTAGGCAGACTAAGCTTCTTCTGTTGAAATATTGTTATTTTATGCTCTAGATCAGGGACCAAAACGCAAGCAACTAACAGTTGAGTGAGTAACTTAACTAGAACCAGCATTTATATTACTTATTATCAGGAATGTAAATCAGCGCCATCCTACACATTACTGGATCTGGCTTGTTAGCCTCCTCCCATCTTCAGACCAGTCACAAGACCACTATTGATACTGTCCTGCGGAAAGAGATGTCGTTAGTTTGGACTTTGTTGCTCATACTCATTGGGATCATGTCTTATCTTCCAGTTTGGAAACCACTGGTCTAAGGTTTCAAGTATTCATCTGGAGGAGAATGATCAAAACTTCAATTTCCTTGATTCAGAACACATATGGTAGAAGACAGGATAGTGCTGGAGGCTCAACCTTAGCTTGTTTTGAGGTATGTCTCCCCTGACACTTATATAGGAATATGTTCCTCACTTCTTAATCACTGGGAAGATTTTTTGTTGGTAACTTGTACCTTCCATACTGTGGTTTCTGCCTACTACTTCTTGACCAGTGCTTCACTGACTGAGAAATCAAATATTTTTCTTGCTGTTTATTTCAGATTGTCCCCCCAGGTACACTTCTTAAAATCGAACATTATTCTTACATTCTTTCCAGATAAACCACATCTTCAAGATCTCACTCTGCTGTTGCTTTCTTACTTGAACAACATTGTTTTCCTGAAGTGTGAGGCACAAAACTGGGCACAGCAAGACTTGATCAGAATAGGAGGATTCTTTAATGTGCCATGCACTCTATCAATCTCACATTAGAAAAGACCTTCCTTGATACTTTAGAAACTCCTGAAAACTTCTTGCTCTACTGTGAGTTACGCCTTAGAGCCTTGTTCCCACTCCTGCTACAGCTCCCTGCAAACACTGAGGGGGTTAATGATAAATTAAATGCAGATGCTTTGGCTTTTTCCTACATCTGATAATTCATTCTTCCACAACAATCCTGGAATTAAACCAAAATTAAACAATCATTAAGAAAACAGCTTATCCTATGGAATGGCCTTTAAGAAGTAAGCAGTCTTAAGGCAAGTGACTAATCCAGCCAGTTTTTAGACCTTCCCTTATCCAAAACACAGCATCAAATTTCTTTATTAACTCAACATAAAGTATCCAGGAAATCATCACCCAGATATTTAGGATGTGAGTATACCAAGCTGTACAAATAATTGCTTTTTCTGTATAACCACAGAACCAGAATATACAGTGCAATTCTTATTTCTTCTCTCACTAATCAAAGTAACATTAATTAATAGTTTCTTAAATAGTTCAGGAATAAAACAGGAATTCAGAAAGAGTGGCAGTGAGAACCATCACACTGCATTCTCCCAGAAGAGGCTGGAAACACTTCAAAAAAGAAGCAGGTAGAGGGCTTGAGTAGGGCGTCTTTTATGGAAATACCCAAACTACTATATTGCATCTTAACTACGGGTGCACTGACAGTGGCAAAACAAGGTTATGAAGGGCACCTTAGTCTTGCTGTGAAAAAAACCATAGGATTTAAAGCATTTGGAAACTTCTCATTTTCAAAATTTGTCTTTATTTTTCACTTGCCAGGAAAAATTAAAAAAATACAAGTCAAATTTGCAACTGTTTCTGAGTGATCTCAAATTGTATTTTGAAAAAGGTTGTGAAGGGTTAGAGATAATTGTTACTGGAAGAAAAAAAAGTCATCCAACTTCAGTAGTTAGATAGTGTAAGCAGAGCATACATCTGAGACTATTCAAAGCAAAACACTGGAAAAAAAGCCTGCAAATTTATCATGGCAGTATAATAAAAATTTAGACGATATAAACCACTTTAAACTGCTATAAATAGTAACTTTTACTTAACTCACATGCAGATGAAGTTTTCTTAGTATGAAGGGCAGGAGATTAAAGATGTTCTGCCAAAAAGCAGGATTAAAAGATAGAGTTCAAATGTATAGTTAGGGCTGGGAAAGATGAGGGATGGTAGTAATTTTAGAGCTCCACCAAGCACCTTTGTCCAATTATCCAAATGCTTTCTTTTTCAGAACAGCTTGGAGGAGTCCAAAGTTGCTGGCTGGCCTATGGAGCAGATGTAAGTACTGTTGCTGGAGATTGTTAATCTTACTGTCTTTAAATTTGGTATTCTGTAGAGTGAGAGAAAAATACTACCACTTACTCCAAAACATTGCGTGCAGGTACAAGACATGTGTAAGCACAAAGAGACTTTGCTTCTTAAGAATTTTCAAAATGTATTCTTTCACTTCACATTTTTTCTTTTGCTCACCTAGACCCCAGTCATGAGATTCCCCTTTCAGAAAAAAAAGTTTGAGTTGTCTTCCTAGTGGGCCCATTTCCCTGATTGCCTCAGCAGTCTCACCCTGGATGTCTGTTTTTCTTGAATTCCCTACAACTCTCTATGTGACAGTTTAAATGAACTAAAATATTTTGGTTAATATGCAGGAATCTTTATAATAATTATTTTAGAAAATACTTTTTATTAAGCTGACCATCTTCAAATCAAAAATATTAGAGGGTATAAGAACACTCCGTCAAAGGTTGCTGCTAACACCAGAAAATTCTCTTAGAAAGCTTATAGGAAAACTTTAAAGTATAACTAAGATTGGAAAACAACAACAACAACAATAATAATAATAATTGAAATTTTCCTCTCCTTTTCAGTGTATATGACACAAACTATCAGATTAAAATGTGGGTAGGCCATGCTTTAACTGTTTCATTGGTAGAAGAAGGTGGTTATTCGAGTATTGAAAAAAACTTAGATAGTTCCAGAGTCCTGTTGCATTTTTAAATTACATCAGCTTCCAAGGACAAAACCCTCCCCAGGGGTTTTCTTTTCATCACTAGAATAATTAACACAGTGGTAGCTGTATCACTAGCTTGGTTATTATCAACATAATGTGCCAGCCCTGTATTCACTTTACCAAACAAAAGGGTTGGGTCAATACAAAATGATTAGGTAGGCCCTTTTATCTAACTCTTTTCTCTTAGTTAAATGTTTAAATTAAAATCTTTTCAAATGCAGACATAAGCTTTAGCTTTAAAAGTGCCAAAACAGAAAGATTTTCCTCTTTTGGCTGAAATTGTGCTCTGAATTCATCGACATTTGCTAGTTGTTTCAATACCCATGAAACTCCTGTTCTGAATGAGTTTACAACATCACAACGTTTCACCAGATGTACTTAAACACAGTGAGCAGGTCAGCACTGTGTCTTCTTTTTGATAACCTAAGCAGATTGAGGGGGTTTAGACATTTTTTCCAGCTCTCAAACCATGTTGTAGCCCCTCCAATTTCTCAACATCCTATGCAAAATGCAAACACCGGAGATGTCTGCAGTGTTTTTTAGTATCCATCTCATAGATAGATTTGGAATGAAAAAATGAGCTCTCTATTGTGTCAGGAGAACAGAATAGGACAAATATTTCTGGGAAAATTCAAAGTATCAAAAGATAGTATGAACACAGTGGAACTACTCCTCAGCTGAGGATGAGTATAGACGGCAGGAAGGTTATGGCAGTGTCTGTGGACAATGAAGCAGGTTTTCTGTGAACAAGTTCAGAGTGCCCTGCACATCTCATTGGAAGCAGTATGAAGGCTTATACCTTTTAAAAATCATTTCTACAGCAATGATCTCAGAAAGATGATGCCTCAATTTCAGAGAAGAACCAATACTGAGGAAAAAGCAGTTTCTCCCAGGACTGTGATGGTGTATGTCTTGGGTCTCACTGAGGAGCCAAGGGAAAGACATGGAAATGTGAAACGGCCCATTCTATTTGATCAAGCATTCCAATCTCTATATCCTTGTGGGAGCCCCCAGTGGTCTAGGGGAAAAGACACTGCACTGTCACTGCAGAGACCCGGGTTCGATTCCCGGTCGGGGCCCCTCCCCGGGCAGATGGAGCTTGTTAGCCCGTAAGGCAATCCATCTACGTCCTGAGGACCTCGCTGCCACCGTCCAAGCGTGCTTGGCCCCGGCAGATGAACCTCAGGATTAAAGGGTGGGCTCAGTTCCGCGCACACTG
>NW_020955784.1:993331-1099790 GCF_003031625.1 Empidonax traillii
AAGACACTGCACTGTCACTGCAGAGACCCGGGTTCGATTCCCGGTCGGGGCCCCTCCCCGGGCAGATGGAGCTTGTTAGCCCGTAAGGCAATCCATCTACGTCCTGAGGACCTCGCTGCCACCGTCCAAGCGTGCTTGGCCCCGGCAGATGAACCTCAGGATTAAAGGGTGGGCTCAGTTCCGCGCACACTGTGTCTCACCTAAAAAATCCAATGCGCAGGCTGGAAGGTGGAAAGACCTTCCCCGGTTCTTCGTTCGAGAAGAGACTGGCCATTATATCCTTGTGGATTTGATTCAACACAAAGCATGTGCTGCCTTGAGGGCTCAGTGTGTGCTTACTGGTATTTTTGTAATAGAAATGAAGGAGATGGCCTGGAAATCAGCACAGTCTGAAGCTACTGGCAGAGGAAGGTGGAAGGATTTAGTCTTCAAGCACACACTCTTTTGACAAGCCTGCCATCAGTCCTATCTCCTATGGCTTCTTTGGAAACAGCTGTTTCACAGGGATATAAGCTAAGTCTACCATGAGAAACAGCCCAGCATTAACATCCCAAATTTTATATCCCTGTAACCCCACTACACTGATCTTGCAGACACCTTCCTCTGCACAAGCAAGCTCAGTCACCAAGATTCCCACCAGTATTGTCAACTTATCTTGATAGATTTTGTCTTTTTTAATTTTTTTTTTTAATAACTGACTTTATTTCTACACCCCTTTCCTATTTTTGGCAGCATTTTCTTCTGCCACAAATACCCAGAACTCTCCATGAAGTACATTGGAAAAACCTATCTGCCTGGCATGCTCTGAAAGATGAAAAAAGGCTGATAAGAAGAAATACAAATGCAAATATAATCACAACTGCATAGTTTTTCTAGCATCACTCTTTTGGAGTCATCTTAGAAATTACATGTATGTTAAGAGCGAGGTAGATCATGATCCCTCTACTGTATCAAGTGCTAGTCTCAAAGCCAGCTAAATCACCCAAGTTTATGGCACTCTGTTTGCTGCAGCAGACCATCTACACCAGAAATATCCACCAGAGCACTTCCAGGAGGGGGAAAACGTCTCTGGCAGGACTAAAAGGGACAACTCAAAGAGCAGTGACCACTAGAGTAGAAACCTAACCCCATTAAAGCCCATGAAGCATAGTGGGGCCAGGATTTCACCCCAGCCTCCCTTTTCCTGCTTTAAGTGTGTGATTTGGCAGGGGAAAAGTTCAATTGAAGGCACACAGTTAGGCTATACATAGAACAAAGAGGCAGGGAAGGGGCAAAAAAGAGCAACACAAAGGATTACTTTAAAGTTAGACCTCGGCTCCTTTAGCTTTACACAATGAAGGAAAGCAGACAGGATAAAAGCAGACTTTGTTTTGTAAAGAGATCTCAGGATGAAACAAAGGACTGTAATTGTACCTCCTATCTGCAAATCTGAGGTGGTGAAGGAAAAGAAAGTGGGTGGATGGTTAACTAGGATAGCTTGAAACCCTGCATTGTTAACAGAGTAAAATTAGCTTGCTGAGAACCTTTATTTTCCACATAACTTTTAACAGGAGCATTATTTTACATATCTCTACAGTAGAGAGCCCATTTACAAATTTGCAGCAAGTAACCACGGAACTTGAGCTAATTTCCCTCTGTTTTCTGTTTCATCTGCTTAATTAGTGACAATACATTTGAGTTAGGTTGCTAGCACATCTATAACTAAAGTCTGACAGCATTTCCATTCTGCACACCTCAGGCACTTTCACACAGTCTTAATTTCAACCTGTGAAATCAAATCTGGAAAAGGCTTAGAGGTAAAAGTATTGTTTGGTTTTCAAAAAATCATCTTTCATATAGCTCTGTTTGAAATGTGGAATGAACCAACTAAAATCAAAACAGAGGAGGACTCAACTCACATGTCCTTTTTGTTTTCTCATTTTTGAACATATGAAAAGCCACAGGTGGGTCAGATCTGCAGTCAGCTCAGCACCTGACTGCTGCAGGGGTTACAGTAGATGCTCAGAGAAAATAGATCTCCCTACCCTGTCCTACCATGCCTCCCAGCTACTGCCATAACATTGTCCCACATGTTCATCAGAGAAATGAGTTGATATCTGTAATTTCTGGTTTTGTTTTGTTTTGTTTGTTTGTTTTTTTCTTTTACAGTGCTTGGCATCATAAAACCTGCTTCTAAGTACAGTTATGTTATTATCAGTTCATTCTACCATGTCTGTAAACCATCTGTGGTGGGATGTGCGTGGGAACATACTTTTACTCTTGAACGTTTCTGTTTGCTTAGCACCAATGAACTGGTGAAGCCTGTCAGTGCTGCCATGCAAAACCAGAACTCACCAGCCTGTTTTAAAAATCTGGCAAATTCTTTCTTTTCTAACCTTCTCCGCATTCTTGCAAATGCAAAATGCAGGCTGTCCCTGTCATTCGTTTCAGAACCTGATTGGTTTTTGGCTGGAAGTCCCCTCTACAACTTCACTTTCAAATTCAGAAGTAGAGAGATTTTCCGCTCATTTTTTAGGACTTTTCTACCTTGTGAAGTGAATTTCATTATGAATTATGTCATGGCAGGTGTTCATCTCCCCTCACCTTCTTAATGCAGGAAGCATATGGGGCATTACCCACAGTAATAACCCCACTGAATGTCTCTACCAGCAATGATGACTGGAAAGCCAACTGGCCAGTCTGGAGTTCCCTTTCATAAGGGAAATTTTGTGGAAGTTATGGGGCTTGTATAATAATAGCCTTATTCTAGAATATTTTCCTATATGAACTTCATGTTCAGGTTATGGGCTTGGGGAAACATTTTTTTAAGGAAAGAAGTTAACATTTCTGAATAGCAATTCAAGAATATGTCGATTCTTTAATTTCAAATTGTCTTGTTTTGGGGATTATAGATTTAGACATTTGATCTTATCAGATTGTATTTTTCATGCATTTTATTTTTTTTAAAGTGTTTTAGTTAATTTTAATTTATTTAGCAGATCCATCTTTGGAGGAGGAAATCCCAATGTTATTAAATTCAAGGACTCAAAGAAAGGAAGGTGGAAAAAAAATGTGTTACTTGGAAAAATCTGTTGATTAATACTGAAGGGCTCTCAAACCAATTTAAAATTAAGATTAATCTGAATCCATATAATATACAGAAAAATCATTCTAAAATTGCAACTTGAGAAGCTATATTTTAGTCTTGAAAAGCTTTATTTCTTCTGCTACACTGAAGTGAATGTGTATTTGCACTCTGAATTATATACACAACTCATTCTCCAAAATAATTTTTTAGAGTATTCATTAACTGTACAGTAATACTTCTGAAATATTATATACCAGCATATTTTTGCAATACAAGAGTCACAATATAAAAATGCTATACAAACTGTATCAAATAATCACTTAGCTAAAGAATAAATAAATTTTAGAGGGGTTATAGTGCTTCTTTTATTCTTGGAATATTTCCGAAGAATTTTTTGCACCTAATTTCCTTTTCTAATTTAACACATCGGTCAGTCTTTGTTTTCTTCTGCTATTGTTTTAACCAGACTGTGCTGCCCATTTCACAGTGTGTGGTATTGTTTGTATTGTGCTCTCAGACTGGGGCAAAGCAATCCCTCACAGTGGCAAATGCAGAATTTCCAGTGCTAAGTGGAAGTCCTATTCTAAGGCAAGTTTCTTGCTGGGCCAGACAATGTCTCTACACTGCACAACACAGATTGAAGATTAGTCCAAATGCACAGATTTCACAGTGTTTCCATAAAACTTTATGAGAAAACCAGTCTAGATATTCTCCTACTCTCCTTCTAGCCAAGAAATATTTGCCAAGCAATCACTGAGATAACATGTGAAAACCAGATCATGAAAATCGCTATTTGTTTTCTCTTTTCTGAAGAACAAAAAGTAAAAAGTACAAAAAAGATATAAGTACAAAAAGCGCAAAAAAATAAAGGTCTTTAAAAAGTAAATCATTAAACTGAAAATAAGTATTGATAGCTACTCAAAGAAATCTATTAACAAACTGAGGGCCTTAGAGACTGTGAGTTGTGGTAAGTATGACTTCCTATTGGTACCATGTTTCTGTAATAGGGAATGCTGCACCACCAGGCAGCACTGAAGTTATAGCAGTGGCATTGAAGTTAAAGCCAATACATTTGTGCAGAGGCGTAGTTATATAAGGCTGCCAAAAAATCTTGCTAGTGCTAGATTCTGTGGTTTTGATATTGTACAACTTTCCTGCCATTATATGTGCTCAGGTATTACAAGAAAGTTTTAAATGATATACTGGAGGAGGGTTGAAAATACTTTTATTTTCTTAAAACTTTGGAAAATTATATTAAACTCTGTGACCCATACTAATGATTTGGAGACAGAATCCTTTAAAAATGAGGAATTCAAGGACACCTGTATATGGGGATGAAGGAGTAAAAAAATGCAGTGTAGGGTCACTAACTATGCTTCTCTATAAGCCATGCTCTGCTTAAGGATACAAATAGAATCATAGAATCGTAGAATCATAGAATCATAGAATTAACTGGGTTGGAAGAGACCTTCAAGATCATCAAGTCCAACCCTTGATCCAACCCCACTGTGATTACTAGATCATGGCACTCAGAGCCACATCCAGCCTCATCTTAAAAACCTCCAGGGATGGTGAATCCACCACCTCTCTGGGCAGGCCATTCCAATGCCTGATCACTCTCTCTGTAAAGAACTTCTTTCTAATATCCAACCTAAACCTCCCCTGGCACAGCTTAAGACCATGCCCTCTTGTCCTGCTGCTGATTCCTGGGAGAAGAGACCAACCCCCACCTGGCTACAACCTCCTCTCAGGTAGTTGTAGAGAGTCATGAGGTCTCCTCTGAGCCTTCTCTTCTCCAGACTCCCAGCTCCCTCAGCCTTTCTTCATAGGTCTTGTGTTCAAGTCCCTTCACCAGCCAGGTTCTCTTCTCTGGACTTGCTCCAGCACCTCAATATCCTTCCTGAACTGAGGGGCCCAGAACTGGACACAGCACTCCAGGTGTGGCCTCACCAGCGCTGAGTACAGGGGAAGGATCACTTCCCTGCTCCTGCTGGCCACACTGTTCCTGATCCAGGCCAGGATGCCATTGGCCTTCTTGGCCACCTGGCCACACTGCTGGCTCATGTTCAGCCTCCTGTTGATCAGCACCCCCAGGTCCCTTTCTGCCTGGCTGCTCTCCAGCCACTCTGTGCCCAGCCTGTAGCGCTGCAGGGGGTTGTTGTGGCCAAAGTGCAGGACCCGGCACTTGGCCTTGTTGAACTTCATCCCATTGGATAAGTAGAGCTTTGCTCTTTAGCAGAGCTTGCTTCTTTTGTCCTTTTATTATGAAGAGTTCCCAACAACAATATTACAAGACCAGGAGAGGAGAAGGCTCCCAGTGCTATATTTTAGTGTAGTGAATAGTTATAACCACAAAGACTGAATGGTAACTTGATGCCAAATATTAAGTTTTTTTCAGTTTTCAAGTTTCACTTCTTCTAATGGTTTAACTGTTGCTTCATTGTAATAGTACAGTAATGAATGCATGTCAAATACCTACAGAGAAGATGCAATGGTAATTTGTTTAATCAACTTTAAACACCAAACAGTTACAGATGTAATAAAGCAGGAACATTAAAAGGAACAGCAGATTTCAGAAAGCAACATCAATAGTACATTGTGATTATAAGGATTCCTCTCAACATACTCTGCTCTCACACAGATCAATACCTCTGCATGAATTGTCATTGAATTACATTTTAAATTAAGAGATTTTTATCCCCCCAATCTTTCTGGATCTAATTAATGCAATGTGAAGCAGGACATAAGTTCACCACATGAATTCCATCATTTCTAACATCCAGTGGACCTATTTCAGGCACGCAGAACAGACAAAATCAGGTTATCATTAGGATCAAAGTTTTTGTGACCATAAGGAGTAAAACATAGATGGTTCACAGAAGATTGAAACTAAGATGGTTTACTAATTAAACACCATAGCATTAAAACTGATAGGACTCAAAATTGGTGGGATATGTACTTAATGGGAAGTGGTCACAGCCCCAAGTGTGTCAGAGTTCAAGAAGTGTCTGGATGATGCTCTTAGTCATTTGGTTTAGTTTTAGGTAGTCCTGCAAGACGCAGGGAGTTGGATTTGATAATCCTTATGGATCCCTTCCAATTTGAGATATTCTCTGATAATATCAACTCACTTTTGATATAAACTGCTGCAGAAATGTTTGTTAAAGTCCAAAACACACCTCAAAAACATACCCACAGAATCACAGAATAGGTAAACTTGGAAGGGACCACAGTGGGTCCAACCTCTGTGCTCAGTCGGGGTCAACCTAGAGTATATGGCACAGAATTACATCCAGGTGATTTTTGAGTATCTCCAATGAGGGAGACTCAGCAACATTTCTGGACAATCTGTTCCAGTGTGTGGTCATGCGTGGTCAATTCTTCATATTCAGGTGGAACTTCCTGTGCATCAGTTTCTGCTTGTTGCTTCTTGTCCTATTGCTTGGCACCACCAAGAAGAGCCTGGCTCCATACTATTGACACCCTCCCTGAAGATACTTATGTGTACACACAGACGTGTGAGGTCCACTCTCAGTCATCTCTTCTCAAGGCTGAACAGGCCCAGCTGCTTGAGCCTTTCATCATAAGAGAGATTCTCCAGTCCCTTAATCATCTTTGTAGCCCTCCACTGGATGCACTCCAGGACCTCCATATCTCTCTTTTACTGAGGATCCCAGAACTGGACACAGCATCCCCAGCCCGGATGAGGCCTCAGTAGGGCTAAGCAGAAGGGCAAGATCAGTTCCCTTGACCTGCTGGCAGTGCTCTTCCTAATGCACCCCAGGATACCATTGGCCTTCTTGGCACAAGGGCACACTGCTGGCTCATGAACATATTGTCTACCAGGACCCCCAGGTTATTTCCTGAAATGTCTGGTGTTTTATGTCTCCTAGCATTCTCATCTTTATATTTGGGCTTTACTGGGGTCTAATTCTTAAGTGTTAGAAATATACTGGTAGAAACCCAGCCTCCCTGGGATCCAGTCTCAATGAAATCTTGGAGCAACAAGTTCCACCAGCTAACCATGACTGGTATGAAGAAACATTTCCTTACATCACTTTTCCAATTACTGCCAAGAAATCACTCAGTTTTTCCTTTTTTTCTTTCAGCCAGTTGATCTTTCTACGGAACAAGGTGATCCACCCAAACCTAGCAGCTGCAACTTGCTGTGATTCACACGGAGAGGAATGTGGTGTTACATGGGATTTTGTACAGAGGCAGAAGCAAATCAAGGGTTTGGAAGGCTGATCTACAACACACACCATGGCTTTCTTTGTAGTCAAATTCTAAATAACCTGTAGAACTAGTTTGCAACTTGAAAGTGGATGAGTTAAGTGCCACTGAAGTATTTTTTTAAGTGCCACAGGTGTTTTAAAAGTAATTTTCTGTACTCCTTTGATGAGCTTTGCCTGAAGGTTAATGACTAAACATTCTTGCATTAAAAAAGTCTTCATTAGCAGATCGTTAGCGATTGTCTTGGAAAGAAAAAATGTAAGAGCTGTATGGCTTGAAGGAAACAAAACCTTTTTTCTTCTCTTTTTTTTTTTTTTTTTTTTTGAGTGCACTGAACGTGATGATGTTTTGGCTGCTTTTTCTGTTTAATAATACTTCTGACATTATGAAACAACTATGTTTTTGTGACACTAAGAAGTTACGAGGTTTGCAAGGCAAAAATTGGTTGCTTATAATGTCACTGTCTTTTTTTTTTTCATTTTTTTCTTTTCTTTTTTTTTTTTTTTTTTTTTTTTTTTTTTTTTTTTTTTTTTTTTTTTTTTTTTTTTTTTTTTTTTTTTTTTTTTTTGAGATCATATTTTACAGATTTGTTCAAAGTTATTGTGAAATCTGGCTCAGTCAGTAGCATGGACTGTTTCAGTTGCTTTCCCCAGCTCTCTGGCCAACTAATGTTAATAGTCTTTATTAAGTGCCTGTATTGTGGATTTTTATGAGTTTCTACCACAAAATATAGATACAATCATTATGAATAAATTCATCCCAGAAAACACAACATACATGGCAAATGTTCAGCCTGTACTTGAGAGGTTAATTATGCATACATTTATTCCATCTGCTCTTGAGTATGAAGTGTCCGTTATGTGATCTCTTGAAAATTAAAGAGTAGCTAATATTTTCCAAAATACCTTTGAAGGTTTCACCCTTTTGTTGTTATGGAACATTTGAAGGAGACAAGTGTGGAGTTGTTTTTTTTTTTCCCTAGAAATAAATCTCTGTGGAAAAGATATTGGTATAAAATAATTTTTCTTCAGTCTTAGTCAGGGAAATTTTAAAAAGTAGTGTTAAGTTACTTACTAACACTGAGTAAGAAGTGTAAAATGGAACAAATACATTAAAACGACATGCGTTAGAACATTCTGGAAATGAAAAAGAAGTACATAAGAAGAGAGCAGGAACTTACAGACAATGCAAGACATTAACAGGCTTTTAAAAATGAATTGTTAATAGTTATGTAGACAAAAACTTTTTCTATATCTACTAATCAGTGCAGCGCAGATAACCCTTTCCCAAACTTTATTACCTTTATAGTAATTTTGGCATGATATCACAACTGCTGTCAGCAAAGGCAGAAAGCATATAGAGCTGTTTCACTCTTGAGATACCAAAGCAGCTACTCCACCTGATATGACCTACCCTTTCTCAACAGAATGATCTCTGCATGCTCACAACCTCTGCTATTGATTTTATTGTGCTCCTTTCTGAGCAATTTGACGTTGTGGAGTGCTGACACCCAAATCTTTCAACATGGAAGTTGTTCATCACCAAGGTAAGTAAGGAAGCTGCAGTTTCAGTAGCTGAAGCTTCTGACATGCATCAGATTTTAGTTATCTCTGTCCTGTAATGACTGCTAATCTCCTCACTATGAGTGTTACTGTATCTGCTGATCTCTGCTTACTCTATCTGAAAAAAAAACAGTGTTGGAGTCTACAATTATACACATTCTTGTAAGATGCTAAAATATATATTATATTAAGGCTTCATATGTTAAACTGAGGGTAACCTCCAGAAAGACTTGGTAGCCTGTCTTTCATTGGTTGGAGCTGATTTTCCCTCAGTGAATTCAAAATTCATTTGCTATTTTAAGGGAATCCAGTAGGATTTTATTCTGTGGGAGGGCAGTACAGTGGGGAAACAGTGAGGTTTGGCTTGCAGCCAGAATTAGCTGGAGAATTTCTGGGTTTTGGCTGCACTTGCAGCAATAGCAGATTAGTCTATGCTGAGAGATTTACCAAGCTTTGCACAAAATTAGAAAACCAAATCTGCTTTTGGTGAAAAGTTCTCAAAGTTTTGACTTTGAGTTTTGACTACCATGTCAAAGCCTTCTTGGGTATTCTCTGTGCAATCCACCACTACCTGTCTCCCTCAGACATCTGATGCTGGATCATAGCAAAGCCATCTGAGAAGAACGTTTGTTTTGATCCTTTGGATGAGTTTTCTTGAACATATGAAAATGGAAACAGAGAAAGAAGGGGAAAAAGTCTAGAATTTCATTCTCTTCATTGTTTCTCCATAGCCTAGTAATTATTGAAGAGTTAAGTGCCTGGATTTTAATCTACATGGCAAAACGTGTTTCCATTAATATTTGTGAATCACCTACAATTATGAAACTGCTTTGTTGCCTCTGATTTTTTTGCCAGATCTCTTCCAGGTGAACCATTTTTTGTCATAGGAGTTTGCCATGAACATTTTATGTTTAAGCATAAATTTAAGCTAATTTATTTTGGTTTTATATCAGTATCTCATTTTAGCTCATGGCATTTATCCTTAATTAAAACAATAGCAGCTTCTGACTGTAAAGAGAACTGTGGAGGTTCTATGGTTAGTGAAAGTCATATTTTTTTAAACAAAAAAGCTTTAGGCATGTGTCAATATTATTGATAAATGTTTCATGTCACAGTTGTTAGTGCATAAATATCCATTAAATTTTGGTTTACTGTAAGGGATTTCAATCATCATTTTATAGCTTTTTTTTCCCCTTTACACACAATCTGTATGTTTTTGTTTTATACTGACTAACTTATAACTGAGTAAAGGTATTTGCATATATAAGTCAAATTTAGAAATGAGAAACATGAGAAAGCTGTTTCATGGAAACAGCATCAGGAAATTGTAGAGAAATAAATATTATATTTCATTTCTGACCATGAGGTCATAGTACACCCAGTTATGAAAAGTCATTTATAAACTACTACCTCTGTGGTTTTGAGGGAGGGAGAGTATTCTTAGTTTGCACCCTGCAAATCACAAAACTAAAGGATTCACTGTTATGGGAAGAAATTTGTGAATTATATTAGTCTAAGATTGGATAGTGTTCTTAAAAGCAGGGTTACATTATCAAAATAAATAAATAAATTGAAAGCTGCACTGGGACAAGAGGAAGAAGTTATTTTCACCATAGGAAGAAATCCTCAGATCAAGCAGCCTCTTTTCAAAGTGTGACTGTGGAATGTAGCAGCTGCTCAAGACTCTGCTAACTGTGGGAGATTCATGACCAGTAGATTAATTTGCTTTTCACCAATTATAATTTATCTTACATCAGACTGTTTACAATGACTCTGTCATCTACATGCATTAGCACCAGGTTAACGTGCAAACCATGTACTAAATTATGTCCTGGATAAATCTCTCCTGCTAAATACCACAGTCCTTGTCCTTACTTCCTGAGAATAACCTTTGATCTTCACATCAACAAAAAAAATAATTACTATCTCTGCCCAACCCAGGACAAGTCATTTCACTCCTAAATAACTGCACAGCTGGAGACAGATGTGTTCTTCTCCCTGGGTAGACCCTTCAGGGCCTTCCGTGGGGCTTTATATCATACTTGTCATTCGTTTATCAGTGTCCAAATGTTGTACACTGGAAACGTGTGTAAAACATTCTCAGAATTTCAAACAATAACAAGTCAGAATGGGGGAGGAGGGAGAAAAGGCTGCAGGAAAAAATAGAAGTATCCCAGCTGTGCAAACTTAAGTAGCTGGATTAGCAGAAAATGCACTCCAAAACTCACATTTTTGCCATCCTCAGCAAAAGTTGATTCAAGGAATACATTATCAAATTTTAAATCCAGTGCCAGACTAACGAAAAAAGTGTTTCAAATCTTCCTTTAATATGTACAAAGGCATCTAGTCTTTGTACAGAATACCAAAGACGTGGTATTCTGTTCAGAGGAGTCTTGCAAATTCTTTTTTTTCCTCAAATACCTGATGTCTTTTGATTTGGTTGTAGAACACAAAGGACTTATAATATCTTTCATTTTTCCAGGAGAAGAAGATTTTTCAGTGAAATATATGTGCCCATGTTTGATTCTGCTTTTTCCCTTACTTTTACCTTCATGTCTCCTTTAGGCACGGTGTTTTTTTGTTCCTTAATTGTATAAAAGGCTGTATTATTTTTGTTACATTAAGAAAAATATTAAATAGGCAATATGATTCAGGGAAATTACATATCTCAAATAATTTTTTATGATAAAATAAAAAGAGAGAATTTAAAGGAGAACAAAAATAGAAAACATAGATTAAAGAAATATTTTTAACATTAACTTGTGAAATTCAATAGCACAATCAATATGGCTATCACAGTCAATGATATGGCTACTGATATAAAGTTTATTGCAGTTAGGCTTAATAAACATAGTTGTATATCCTAAGAGAAATATAAAAACCTTCTAAGCCAATTTAATGAGCCAACTCATATTAAAGAAAATTTTAAACAACATTGTGATATCAAATGTCATATGAATTTGATCCAATGTGACATGTGCAACTCAAAATGAAAAAGAAACATGATATGAAGCAGTATGAATAATTAATTTTTTCCTTTAATTCAGAAATCAGTAGGATTCAATCAAAAAATGTCAAGCACCTCTAAGTGAGGAAAGAGTTGCCTAGTTACCTTCATATTTGTTTTTTCTCTTCTTGACAACCATTTACTTTGTCATCAGCCTTCCCTGGTCTCTGCAGGAAGCATGGACAGTCCTGGGTTGCTGCTCCTTTTTTCATCCACAACCCTTTTCACCTGACAGTAGCACCTTTCCTAGATCTCTTAAAACATCAGACTGAAAATAAGTGGGAAAACAATCTGGAGGGGGAAGAAATTAATTGGCCTATTGTCAAATGGCCATGTTCATTTGGCTACTCTTTCTATACTCCACTATTTGAGAAGTCTGGACAGACGAGCTTTCTCTGGCTAAAACAAAGATCTCATCCTTGCTGAACACTCTTTTTGGTCGTGGAGGTAGGTGTCTATCTCCTTCTGTTAGTAGAAACTACATCTGTGAATAAAATGACCAAGGGCTCAGCCTGTGACTCAAAGGACAAATGGTTTGGCATGATGATGTCCACAGAGCTAAGTCCGCTATGGACTCCAGTTTCCTATGCAGAATGGCCTCACTTATTTTGCCTGTTGGAAGGAGCTGTCTAGCATATACCATCCCTGAACTGAGCCTATGAGAGAGTGCTAACTACCATGAGCCTAAACTGTGTCCAGAGAAAAACACTGTGGTTACTAACCAGCAGTTTAGAGATGGACAGCAGGATGAACACAAAAACAAGACAATACCATGCTCTGTCCTTGTTTAAGTTAGAGCAGACATAGTTACAGTGACTAAAATTGCCATCCAGCTTAATGAGATATATTTCAAGTGTATAGATGAGGCAAATGGACAAAATTTTGGTGGGCATTTGTAGATCTAATGTGCATGGTCTTACAATTTTTTAGTTGTAGACAATTCTCGAACTCTACAGACAAAAGAAAAACACATTTTTCACTGACCATCATAGAACAGAACTAAAGCTAACAATGCATGACAAGAAGAAAAGGCTCCTGTACTTTTAAGGTGATTGATGAAATACAGTCATTTAAGAAATTCCTTTATTTTCTGCAGTGGAATCTCCTAAAATAGTGAGCTGAGTCTGATGCAGCTACTATGTGAGGGTCTCACATTACATTCACCAGAGAAATACAATAAGCTTTCTTGATCTACATCTCTTTAACGTGTCTGTGAATGGGAGGCTTCACAGCGACCACAGAGTTCAGAGTCGAGACTGCATATCCTGAAGCAACCAGGGGGTATCACATTCTGCATAAAACATTTTTCAGCTAATACGGCAAGCAGTGATACTTCCAAAAGCTTCTAAGCAACTAAAAAATGTAAGTTCTCTTTCCAGCCAAACCCCTGGTCTGTATAGAGTCACCAAAAAGCTGAGCACCATAACCCCAAGAGTTTGCATATCTTACTACCCCAAAGAGTAATCAGTTGCTGTCTCTGCAGTCCAGAAACTGAATGGAGAACTGACTGAGCTAATGGGCAGATATTGCTAAAGCAATTTGTAAGATTCACCAAAGAAGGCCCTGTGTAGCTGGAATTCATGCCATGAATTCCTTTGTTAACTAATATTTTTGCAGTCTTAGGAAAAATGTGGTATTGGTGGTAAAAAGTAATCATGTCAGTGTTTTATTTTACGTAAAAAGCTGAGTGTTAGAGACCAAGATGCAGTAATGTGGGGGTCAGAGCAGCTTGAGGGAATACAACCCACACCTCCATAGTGAGTTCTTCAGCCATGAAGGTAATGACCCTCAGAAGCATATTTTTTTTTCCACTACAAAGATTTGAGCATTCTACTGAAAGAAGTAGTATTCTGTCATACAATATTAAGACCATTTTATCCCAAAATATCTTTGAGAAGAGAAAGTCCACTTGAAATAGCTAGTTAAGGCATATATGGCTGAGAATTACAGGTTGTTTGGCACATACCTGGGAAAGCAGCAAGGGCATGGAGGAGCTGCAGGAACAGTCCATGGGTGGAAGATTACACTGGTTGCCCAGACTCCCATAGGGTGGAGTACGCTGGGCTGGATGATCAGCTAGGTTCCAGGAAGATCTGGCAGTATCCAGTTCAGTTCTTGAGTCACCTGCTACCACAGAGAAAATTTGGGATGCATAGTAGGTTATACAGTGGGGTCAGGTGATTTGGCCTCCAAATGGGTGACCAGCGTAAACTGCTCATGAGCAAATAGGGACAGATAGAAAAATGAATGTGCAAACCTTCCATGGTTTAAGTGACTGGAAACCGAACCTTCACAACCACTGGGGTGAAGAAAACGTCTTAATTCCTGTATTTTCCATGTAGTCTAGTCTAACATTCTCTGATGTTGGGTTTCCATAGCAGGCTGATCTAGATGATGGTCCTGCCCATGCTTTGCTCCCACCCTTTCTATTACACTGACTTGAGCATTTGGCTAGTGTTGTGTTGAACCCAGTCAGCATGCTGAGAGAAAAACTACATTTGTTCACATCCACTTTCTGTTGGATTTGCATGCTGAAATGACTCAGCACAGAGAAGCCAAACAAACTCCGAAAGGGAGAGGCTGGGATACTGGCGAAGGGTGGGACCTTGGAATAGCTGAGACAGGTTATGCTTGCACACCAGCCCATTGAATCAGCAAGGAAAAAGGTAGGGAATGCTTGGGCTTTGCTGTAACCATAAGGCATCAGGCTACTAAGCAAGTGGAACCAGTCCTAGAACTCTCAAGGGGAGGTATTTAAGCACTTTTTATGGAACTTTTCTGGAAGAAATTAGACTTCAGGCAACTTGAGAATTCAGTGATGTCTATGTTAACATTTATCTGAATTTATGTTTGGATGATGTTTTTTGCAGTAGTTAGTTAGCATTTGGTTTCCTATATCAATTTGATATTTCTAACACCTGATATCAAAGTTACTTTTGAAAATATGATGGAAGTCCCTAATTTTCCTGGCTATCTTTGAGAATTTTAGCTCTTCTACTTCCAAACTGTTGAAGGCTAACTGTAAATGCTGTAATAACTTCTATGTTGTACAAGAGACTCCTAATTTAAACTGCCATACAGGACTAAGTACCAAGTATTTAGCTCACTACTGAGGTAGAACTTTCTTGGAAGACTTATTATCATTATAAATGTCGTAAGTTCCCTTTGCAGATAACTATTATTACAATAGTGCTAGAGTAACTGGGCATTTCTATGTATATTTTTTTAATTATATAACTTGCAGTGCTTACTTTTTTAACTTAGTCTCAGACAATCTTGTTTCCCACTTCTTGAGAAAAACAATTGTGGTAGGTTGACCTTGTCTGGCTGCTGGTTGCTCACCAAGCCACTCTATCCCTTCCCTTCCCAGCCTGACAGGGGAGAGAGAATAAGACATAAAATGACTCATCAGTCAGTATAAGGCAGCTTACTAAAGCAAAAGCAAATGTTTGGTCACACATGAGTAAAGAGGAAAAGTAACAAAGTTTATTTGCTACTTCCCATTAGCAAGTGGTGTTCAACTACTTTCTGGGAAGCAGGGCTTCTGCACGTGGGGTGATTGTTCCAGATGGCAAACACTGTAAACAACAAATGCCCTCCCGCCTTCTTCCTTCTTTCCTTAACTTTTATATCTGAGTTGACATCATACAGTATGGAATATCATTTTGGTCAGTTTGGGTCAGCTGGTCCACTTGTGTCCCCTCCCAGGATCTTGCCTGCCCCTCTCCCCTCCTGCCCCTCGACGGTGGGTGCAGGGGGGAAGAATGTTGGGGAGACAGTGCTGATGCTGTGCCAACTCTGCTCAGCAGTACCAAAACACTGTTGTGTTATCAGCACCTTTCTAACTATCAATGCAAAGCACAGAACTGTGAGGGCTGCTGTGGGAAAATGAACTCCATCTCAGCCAGACCCAATACAACATTATAAAAAACCCAATCCATAATGTCTGATTCTCCATAAGGTACTTCTATCCAAATATTGATTAGACCCCAAGGACCATCCAGCAAAGTCAGCAGTGTGCCATTCTCATAATTTTACTTATTCTTTAGACTTTCTGCAATGTCTGAAATTAAAGAAATAGGAGTGACAGCACAAACGTGTTAGGCAAAAGGACAATAGAGGATCATATCTTTATGATTTTTATGCATTGTAGTGTATTATTTATCATATCTTCCTGTGGTTGTCTGAGCCCTGAGAAGTGAGAAAAAGTCTAAACATCGGGTAAAAAACCCAAAACATAAGAGGAAGGATTCTAAGTTCTCAAAACCTGTTTCAACAGCAGTGAAACAGAAAAATTCATTGGAGCCAAAGAGGGAAAAGAGTTTATACTGGGATTCTAATCAGATTTCCATCACTTATTGAAATTGTTAACTTGCAACATATGTAGCTTTTCATCAAAATAACAAGAGTAAGATTAGAAATAATAGAAATTAAAATATTTTCAATTGCCAGTACAACCCATGGGACTAAAATCTGAGCTTTTTGCATCTTTCCATTATTTCTCATTGAGATAAATGCTTACTGTTGGATAAATTCTGAATCCAAGTTTTCTTTCTGTGTGCACAGCACTGTGTGATATGGGAAAGCTTTATTTTTCATTGTTGCAATGAGATGACAGTGTCAGATCTCTAGGTGATACCAGTCAAATAAAATTAAACTGCTCCAAAATGTTGCAGCTGCAGATATTGCCTAAGGACTGAAGCTTCAAGCCTTATGCGTGACACCTCAAAGCAAAGTAATATACAACAGTAACAATATACAAGGCCAAGCACTATGGTTTTCATGCAAAGACAGTATCAATTTGAGCTGATACATGTGGACCAAACACCTGTGCTCAACAATCCCAAAATAACAGCAAAACTTGTCCAAAGGAGGACAAGGGAGCCCTAAAGTACATGCTACCTATGCAGTGCTTCAGGGAGAAGTCTTGTTCTACTCTTCATCACTCTATACTGCATACTGTGTCTTGGAGAAGCCACAAATCAGCTAAGCATAGATAAGTGGCCCAGAGAGCCATGGCTTCTTCCATCTGATTTTTACCTGTCTTCCAGGGAGTTCAGAAAGCCGAAAGCAAAATGCAGAGCTTGCAATCTTCCCATTTCATTCTGATCCTTCCAGCTAAATACTGAGTCCATAAACCGATTAGTTTTGCTTAGCAGTGCTTTGCTTATTTGAAATAGAGTGAAAAAAGGCTAACATCCTTTCCAAAGGCCAATCTGTACCCCAACAAGAGACATTTTCTTTGTTTATACATGCAAGTAAAGCACAAGAACAATAAACACGATACAAAAAGACACACAGATATACAAATGCTGAGAACATGTGTTAACAAAGAGACATCTGAAACCATTTTGCAATGATAGTGTGTGAAGGGGAAAATGGAACTTACAGAACAAATGATGATCATGGGAATGGTAAAAATCAGTAAAGGGAAAGTTTGGTACAAGTTAGAATTTGTACCAAATCTCATGGTTTAAAGTGCCAGTGCCTGTCAAGGTTATGGAGCAGATCATCCTAAGCGGAATCACACAACAGCTACAGGATGGACAAGGGATCAGACCCAGCACAGGTTTAGGAGGGGCAGGTCCTGTCTGACCAAACTGATCTCCTTTTATGATCAGGTGACCCGCCTGGTGGATGAGAGGAAGGCTGTGGATGTGTCTATCTGGACTTCAGCAAAGCCTTTGACATCGTCTCCCACAGCATACTCCTGGTAAAGCTGGCAGCCCATGGCTTGGACAGGGGCACTCTGTGCTGGGTTAAGAACTGGCTCGAGGGCCGGGCCCAGAGAGTGCTGGTGAACAGGGCTGAATCCAGCTGGCAGCCGGTCACCAGTGGTGTCCCCCAGGGATCACTGCTGGGACCAGTCCTGTTTAATATTTTTACTGGTGATCTGGATGAGGGGGTTGAGTCCACCATTAATAAATTTGCAGATGACACCAAACTGTGAGGGATTGTCGATCAGCTGGAAGGCAGGAGGGCTCTGCAGAGGGACCTGGACAGACTGGAGAGGTGGGCTGATTCCAATGGGATGAGGTTCAACAAGGCCAAGTGCCGGGTCCTGCACTTTGGCCACAACAACCCCCTGCAGCGCTACAGGCTGGGCACAGAGTGGCTGGAGAGCAGCCAGGCAGAAAGGGACCTGGGGATGCTGGTTGACAGGAGGCTGAACATGAGCCAGCAGTGTGGCCAGGTGGCCAAGAAGGCCAATGGCATCCTGGCCTGGATCAGGAACAGTGTGGCCAGCAGGAGCAGGGAAGTGATCCTTCCCCTGTACTCAGCGCTGGTGAGGCCACACCTGGAGTGCTGTGTCCAGTTCTGGGCCCCTCAGTTCAGGAAGGATATTGAGGTGCTGGGGCAAGTCCAGAGAAGAGAACCAGGCTGGTGAAGGGACTTGAACACAAGCCCTATGAGGAGAGGCTGAGGGAGCTGGGGTTGTTTAGTCTGGAGAAGAGAAGGCTCAGGGGAGACCTCATCACTCTCTACAACTACCTGAAAGGAGGTTGTAGCCAGGTGGGGGTCGGTCTCTTCTCCCAGGAATCAGCAGCAGGACAAGAGGGCACGGGCTTAAGCTCTGTCAGGGCAGGTTTAGGTTGGGTATTAGAAAGAAGTTCTTTACAGAGAGAGTGATCAGGCATTGGAATGGCCTGCCCAGGGAAGTGGTAGATTCTCTATCGCTGGAATTCTTTAAAATGAGACTGGATATGGCACTTAGTGCCATAGTCTAGTAATTGTGGTGGTAGGGGATCAAGAGTTGGACTTGATGATCTTGGAGGTCCTTTCCAACCCATCTGATTCTATGATTCTGTGAAATGCAAAAATAGGTCTTCTTAAATATTCTGGGGTATTTTATGACACACTGGTCTGAAAGAAGAGACGGCACTGCAGTGAAATGGACATCTTCATTGACACTCTATGTATAATAAAAGAAGATGTTGCGTTTCTTCAACTTTGGCCTTGAACTTTGTACTGCCCAAAAGCCAATGATTTTGCCTTATCTTTTCTCTCTAGAAAGTTTAGCTTAGAGAGCAATTGAAAGGAAATGGGAGGTAGGTTTGTGGGTCAGGTCATGAAGAACTGTTATTAGAAAAGGTGCAGAGATATTCATATGAAAAACAGGCAGTCAAACACCCTTGCCTGCAAGGGTGGCATAGGGACAGATGTTCTAAGAAGTGAGCAGAAACTGGTCAGATAAATAACTGTTCAAGCAAGCCTTAGTGGGAAAGATGGTGAATTTTGATCATCAATGCAAAAAGAAGACAACCTAATGTGTGCTGGTACCACAGCCAGAGGTGCATATTGGAGACCATGATGGTGGTGGTGATAGGGTTGCACCTCAAGTGCTTATTGAAGAGACATGAATGATAGTCATTAATGTAGATGTATTGAATATGCATTACAGTTCACCAGTGTAAACAGGGTTAGAGCCAGGAAAGTCAAGAATAAAATTAAGACAAATATATTTTTGGGGGGCATCTATCTTCTTCCTTATAGGCTTTTGGTTCCTTGGGATGTTCTGAGTCTACCATTTGTTGTGCAGGAGATGGAACAAATATGTATAGCTAGAAACCAATACAAGAACTAAATCCCTCTGGGGATATCACCTCACCAATATTTTTATTGAATGCATAGTCTTCTCATTGGAAGCTATTTAAGATAGTTCTCCTTTTTCTCTTGACCTTTTAGATGATGTCTACAGTTACATCTACCTTTCTTTTTGGTATGAAAATAAATGAAGAAATGATAACAATAAATATTTTGATCCAACAAGTTCACCATGATTCTGGACATATGCTTTCAAAGTGAACAATTGCAGGGTGGCACTGAATGTGCATAAGCCCCAAGCTCTTCCAGTTTCTAGTGACACTCAATATCCCAGTGGAACTATACAGTAAAGAATATGCTATAACCAACTACACATATACTTCTGTTTGGCTTATTCACTCATAGGTCAATATCATGAGGGAAATAAAGATCTACACAACTGCAGTGTATATTTAGGCATTTATTTCTCTTTTCTCCTGCCCTGCACCTTGCATTATCATGTAAACCTCTGGAAAGACTGCTACAATCCAATGAATCATCCCACTAGGTCATTAATCAGAGAAAGTGCCTCTCAGTTCCACTGAGCCATCAGCGCTGCCCATTATGTTTTTCATACTTTTTCACAATATGTAGAAAATTCAAAGAACAAGAACAGTAATGTTTCATAGACTGGGGAAAGTCACTTGAAGGCAATTAATGCCAAAAAAAAAAAAAAAAACACCCAAAAAAACCCAAAAAAACCGGGCAAAAAAGAATAGCCTGAGCAAATACCCTTCTTTGTTAATGACTAAAGAAGTTCTTTAGGATGGAAAAAATTAGTACCTTGAACTGAAGTGAGCACATTAGGAAAAAAGGTGCCATTTTCTAATGAATAAATATCTCAAATGGCATTTGTATTTGCATATGCAAATAACAAATGTCCACACACAAGACTATGAATATATCTGAGCCCTTCATTATTATTAAGGTATTTATCCTCTTGATATTGGTAAATGTTGTTATTACTGTATTACAAATGAGAACTGAAAGAAGCAAACATATCTTTGAAAATTTTGATTTATCACAAAAAGAAGTGTATGGTGGATTAGAATTCAGAGATAAACCAACAACATCTACTGCCACAAATTGCACTATTCCTGCTCTGCTCAATGGATCTGAATGCCCAAATGTCTCATAAAACCTAGTTAATTTCACTTGTCCTTTATAAATGCAGCACAAATACCTGCAGAGATGGAATATCTGTTTTCTAGAGTTTCATAGTGAATCAATGACAGAAGCAGGGAAGCAATCCAGAACTTCTGAGCCCACCTCTTTCTTTTGTACCAGTGAAGCACATGACTCTGGTTTTATGCCCTTTAAACTGTATCTGAAGTGTTAATAATTTACATGAAATGAACTGAATATGTGACTTCACATATCAATCCATAGCCTTTCCAAAATTAATTGACTAAATAGTCAGCTGCCAGTCACTACCGTATTTTCTTTACCGTCCAGAGAGAAATGGGAAGAAAGGACCCATATGTTACTAGAACATAGCCAAGAGTTAAGTAATTTTGATATGAAAATGATACCATTTCCTCTAGGAAGATTGATCCAACCACTTTAGTAATTTGAAGATTTATATCTTTGTGCATAAGCAAAGGTTAAATAAGGTTAAAACTTTACTAGCTGGACTGTATTTATACTGTAGTAGACTCCTCAAAATATCTAGCATACAATCTTGACCTTGGAAGAGACTGAGAAGACAAGTGCTGTCAGTGGTTCTTATACAAAACTGAGTCAGCATCGAAAATGTCAGAAGAATTTTTTCTATTTTCGTTTAATTCTCTCGGTGTTTTCATTGGAAATGTGTGTACAATTCAGCATCAGGCTGACAAAGTCAAGGAATTCTCAGCTCTGCACTGCGTGGTTAACCACTTCACTGCATCTCTGGAGCACTGCATAAAGCAGGGGAGCAGCCACGTTTTCACAGATATAGGATCCTCAGAGGTGCAATGAACCCAAGACAAAAATACTTGGAAATACTCCTGACAGGACATTAGTCAGAAGATGGTGCTATTATAACAGAACTTCTAAGGCAGCTGAGGCTCTACAGAATAACAAAGTATTCAAGTTAGGATTAAGAGAAAGTAAACCCCAAGTGTAAATTAAAAAAGTTGAATTCAATGCAAGTTGATGCTCTGCATCTTACTGAATGCACCTCACAGAAATGTACTCCCTGAAACACTGATTCTGTCCCTTGGCTTGCTTGCACTGTTCACATCAAAGGGGAAATGCGCAGGAAAACACACTTTTAGTTGCCATTCACAAACATTTGCAAACTCATTTGGATGTTCTCTCATTTCAGAGACCCTTAAAAGATCAACTATTTTATGTATTTCTACATCATATATTTTATTCCCTTGTCAATATGTAGGTTCTGACTGAATTTCTAGCTGGTATTGCAAACAACCTGGAAATATGCAGTAATACACTTGCATGGCCTCTGGAGCAGTATTAGATCAAATATCTGCATAGAATCACTGTTCTGTGTCATACAGAAATAGCATTGAAAACACTTCCTTTTCTCTTTCTAAGGAAAAAACATAAAGGTTGCCTGACTTTTCATAAACAGAATACAAAATTTTCTGCAATTTGAAAAGACTGAATTGTGACTGTGAAGGAGAAAAAGCTGAAGTTGGTGGGAAAACAAGCAAACAAAAATATGATTGCTAAAACATCTGGTTGCATATAAATTAGTATAGTACTTAGCCGCACAGCAAATGGGTGATTAGAAATGTATGAAATTAGGGTAGTTCACAGGAAACCTAATTGTAGTAATTGATATGATGAATGATATGAATTCTGCAGTCTTTTGGGCAATTGTGAAAACTAGATTATATAGGAAAAGGCAGAACCATTAAGCAGAAAACATCACAGGTGGGTTTTACTGTGTGACGGAAATCTCTTCCATACTGGAAAAACCATAGTGCCATTGTTAATATCAAGAATATAAAGAATGTAGATGTACATAATGAAAATCAAACTGGGGATGGGTGTTCTTGTCATGATCCAGGTATGTTAATGGAAGAGGTTACCATTCCTGGTTACACTCCACTGCCCTTCTGAAGGACGTTACTGTATTGAGTAAACTTCTAGTGGAACAATCTGTTAAAAAAACTGCAAAAATCACATCTATGAGTTGAAACAGCTTGATTGGCATTGCTTGAAAGTTCAAGCAGACTGCTCTTTGGGAAGGCTGATAGGCCTTAGTGTTTAGAGTCAGAGCAGTGCCTTGTAACTAATGACTGTAAGGAGAGGGATATAATAGCAGTGTATTACATTTAGTTACCCAATTCAAACAATTTAAATACATGCATTTTGCCTGATTTCTGCCTTAAAAGTTATTATTTGGCTCATTTCTTACAGCTTTTTGAACAGCAAAGGTCAGTTAAGGGAAACGATTCAGAGGAATGAGACAAAAACACTGTAGGAAGTATTTTGCAACACTACTTAGCTGTTGTAGAGTAAATCTGGAGAAACATTGCTGCTTCTACTGCAGCATGTACTTACATCATGGGAAAAACTAAGAGAATGGTACAAGAGACAGTCAGTTGAAATGGTGTGTAACATGATTGAAGAGAAGGGTCAAATTCTTTCCTGCCAAAAGTGAGCAAACCTCTGTGAAAATGTCAGTGAAGCTTCCCTCAGAAATGTCAGCAGAAATTTTAGCCAGAGTGGGAATTTCACAATGAATACATTTCTATTTTTGAAATAGAGCCATATCTTTAAGAACTTTTATGATTAAATGCAGGCATTTTCAGTGGGCTTTACTGTGCACTGTTCTACGAGACACCTCTGGTGTTTCCCAGCCGAACAGTCCACGTGTCTTCACTGTGTTAGAGAAGGGAACCCTGCAGCTTCCAGGCTCCTTTCCACAAATGTGGGCTTCTGGCTCCTTATTTGAGCACATGGGCACCCTGCAGCCACAGCCCCTGCCAGGCTGACAGGGCTTCTACCATGTATGAACACAGCCCTGGCTTCTCTGCCCTGACTGCCATTTCTACAGCACTAGTGTTGGGCTCTGCAGATCAGCAATGATCTCAAAACTGGTTTTATAATAGTTTTTAAAAATTCTAATTAAAGTTTTGGAATTTCCACATTCAGTTCAGTTATGAAGCATGAAATTAATATCCCATAATTTTAAGTGACCTTCAGCTGCATTTGGTGGTAAATGGGTTAGAGGAAAGAGTAAAAGCATAAGGCTTTCATTATGAGGAGAAGAAATTAAGCAGTTAATTGTATCCTTACCTCACTGTCCAATATGAGTAAACAGAAAGAATCAGAAATACGCTTATGAGTATTCCAAGAGCACTATTAATTTTAATAGATCTGTATGTACACCAGTGTATCTGAGAATTGAGATCTGGTCCTTGGATGCATGTCCTGAAGTACAGAATATAGGTCCTGCTACTTGGAAACTCTAAATTAAGAGATTTCAAAACATACAGTGTAACCAGGTTCAGTAATTTGCTAAAAACTCTTTCCTTTATGGGGAATACAAGGTTTTTATTAGCTATATCAATTCCATTTTTAAAGAGGAAACCCATTAGGAAGTTTTGTTTCTCGCTAAATGCACAAGTGCTTTTCACGGAAAAGTTTAGCGGAACTCTGTGCACTTACCTATGTATCTTTATCCACAAGAATTCATACCAAGTGAGCAAACCGAGAAAAATCCAAATGCATGCAAAAAAGAAAGAGTAAGCAAAAAGATTTCTCAAAGATTCACATCCTAATTAAACAGGTAACTGACTTGGAAGGTCTTGTCTTTGTTCTATCCCTGCAGCACAGTCTACAAAAGAGCATTCCTTGGGGGAGCTGTTAGCCTTGAATAATAAAAAAGATAACATGCAGAGAAGGCTGAAAAGAGCCATTGCAGAGGTTAAGAGACAAACACTAGTTTTGGTAAGGAATTCCAGTGGTGGATGTAAAATTTGCTCGAATAAAAGGGAACATACGTTCTTGTGGCAAGACAGCTCAGCAACCAAGAAAGTTATCAAGCTTGAAAAGTTTTATTTTCCAATTAGATCAGTTTAGGGAGTTTGATATATGTGACGTGTTTCTCCACTGTGTCTTGTTCAACTTTTGGTCTCTGTGCAGCTGAGTAGCTCCAGGTTCAAGCCTGGATTTCTCCTTTGTCAAAGAATTTACGGGGGCAGAGATGCCAGAAAGAGCGCCCAGCAAGTTTTCTCCTTACAGTTTAGTCAAAAAGTTTTCTCATTTTCACAAATGTTTCTGCTCACAAGTCAGATGGAGACCTAGCAGAGACCAGGACAAGTTTTACAGAGAAGATACTGCTCCCATATCTCTGCTTCAATATTATTCTCTGAGAGCTGTTCCCTAGAAAATATGTTGCTCTCATATCGCCAGCCAACATCTGGCCTGAGAACTCCTGCTACACAGATATGAACACAGTCCCAGTCTTAATGCATTGCTGAACTTCCCACTGAGCAGGAGTAAAACATAAGAAAAGGGAGGGATGTAACACTGCCTTCAATTCTAGCGGTGCAGATTTATGACCTTGTTGAAAAGGTGCTCCAAAATCTGCGGCAAGATAATCCTTGTTGGTTCCCTAGAAGTAGCTTTAAATATAACCAAACCCACGTAGGAAAGGTGTGGTCTGTATCCTGCACACAAATAATCATGAAAATAGAAAAATACTTGGTAAATACAAAATATAGGTCCAGGTAACCCCTAAGACTGCCTATCTTCCCTTAGAGTTATGAGCTGAAGGGAACTGAGTGCCAAGTGTATACATCACTGGCCAAGAGTGTGGAACAGGGTTTAGAGCACTGGGACACTGGAAATCTGGTTGTCTTCTCTATACTGCCTCTCATCTGCTTTTCTCTTTGTCTAGCCTCTCCACTTTTCTGTACCTGTAAAGTAGCAATTCTAATAACACTTACTTCTTTTGTAAAGCATTAACATCTGCTAAAGCAATGAAAATTTCTTCCTTCATATTAATAATAATAATTGATGGTGCCTATCTGAAAGCAAAAATGTACAGGAAGAGAACAGAAAGTATTTAGCTGGAAATATAGCAGTCGGGAGAAGTGTCTGTGTCATGTGTTGCAAATATGGAAAACAGAATACAAAAGGCCCATTTAATTCGCATGAGATTCCTAACTCCTCATGTACCACGTTTGGGGCTGATTTATTTGAATTAAGATGGCAAGAAAACCTCCTCTCGCTGTTTTTCGTTGAATTTTTAGTTTAGTTTTCTTTTGTTTTTAATCAAGTTCTTGCTCAAGCCCTGTGAGTAAGAATTCAGTAACACATTGTAAATCACATTCTGCAAGTTCTGTGACTGCAGACGAGATAGTAAAAGATAATGCTCTATACTTCACATGTGTCTGGTTTGTCATTCAGGCACCACATGTCAGATTCTCCCTATACACAGCTGAACGTATGAGCAGAAAAGCTGGTAGAGATTGCAAATAACATAATTTTAAAGACCTGATAATTTGAATCCTTCAGGCATTGCTAAAACAATTTAAAATCTTATGAGTACAAACCTAAACCATTTTTTAAATCTTTTTCAGAACAGGAATTGACAAAAAAACCCAAACAACCAACCACAATAAAACAGGAAAAGCACACAGTCAGCAATCCAACCTTTTCCAAGTAAAAGGTAGAGAAAATTATAATCCAAAACAGAAGTGTCTGACATCCCATCATGATAACAAAAGATTTCTCAAAACTTGGCATCCCAAATAAACATTTCAGTAAAACCTTTTAAACAATGTAATATATTTTTTTAAGGTGTCAGGAATTGCCATTGATCACCAAAAAGGTCTATAGCAGAGTCACTGTTCTAAACCTACTCTGTAGTCTTTGGAGAGAAATAGATGAATTGTAATCAAAAGAGTAATGTCTCTATGTTGTCCCTAAAGAGAGACTCATTTAGGGTGTCTGCAGCATAGGTGTAACTCACACTGCTCATGTATATACCATTTACCAAAATGAAGCCCCAAATGGTGTGACAATTGACTCCTATAATAATATAAAGACTAACTACTATTCTATAGTTTTATATGTGCCAGTATGCAAAATGAACAGCTGTGCTCTCATGTGCAGCAGGACAGGACTGGCTTCTTATTCCTAAAGTTACCTGAACACCTCCTTAACACAGGTAAAGTTACCTGTCTCCATTTCTACTGCTTTCCTAATCACTCACTCAGATGCATATTAACTTAAACAGGCCATTGAAGAAGGAAGAGTCATGGAGTTGCTGAGGACACATCAGCCAGGACAGTTCCACAGACAGATGAAAAACAGAACAAAGTACGATCATCATTTTGTTTGAAGAGATCCATGCCAATGTCTCTCCAAGATATCTTTAGATGAGTTTTGTACTGATCAGATGTACTGCTACCAGAAAGCTTTGTATGAATAATGTAACATTAATTCTGTACAGGGCTTATTCTTTTTTTCTGGTTTCCCAGTTGTTAATGATGCAGAAAGCTTAAACACCTTGAAAAAGAACAAATATCTTGTGTCCTAAATGATAACGAATGGTCTTCATAACTAGAGAATAGCTTCATAACTACAGATATGGGTATATATTTGATAAAATTATGCACACGTTGCATTAAATATAAGTGTGTATATATTATGCATAAATATATATAAAATAACAGGCATTTGATAGGATCAAGCAAAAGAACAAAAAGCCCTATATTAGTTACTACTGAAGAAGAGCTTACCCAAACAAGTTTGCATGAAAGCACGCATATATTCACTTATCCAGAGCATGTAGAAGGTGTGGTGCTACTGTCCTTCATTTCAAACAAAGGAATGACCAGTTATGTATTTAATGAGAATTTTTAAAAACATTTCTCTTTTCTAGTATATTTTGAGTAGAATATTAGCACTTGGAGGTATCGTTTGAAGGCATGATTTTTACCAGTAGTGTAGATGTTTCACTATCTGCAGTTTAAGAAGCAACAATTTAAAAGCAATTTTGCAAAATATCTCTACTAAAAATGAACCGTAACAAAATCTATGCATAACCATTGATGATCTCTTGCTTTTCCCTTTAAAAGAACACATCAAGTCACTGCCATTTTATCATGCATCTTATAAGCAAAATCACAGCAAAGGAAAATATTATTACAGGTTTATTATGTCTCAAAATATAGAAATATATTCCAACAGTATATTTTAAAGAATAATATAACAATAATCTTCAGCTTCTTAGTCTCAAAATGGTACACCATTATTTAAAAATATATTACTTAAGGTACCCAAAATTTAATATCCATCAAATTCCATTCAGAATAAATTGAGTTCAAAAAAAGCACATCCGCCTACCCAGTTTATACAGAAACCAGTAAATCTTTTGAAGACAACCCAGGAATCAAACTGTTCCAAAATGGTAACTCAGATAGAGACATATTTTGCCATACAACCTTCTGCATGAGCTGCAACTAAATGTAGATATGTAGGTAATGTCAGTATAAAATAGAGATGGAAGTGTAAAATGGAACCGTTCTATTAAGGGGAAAGATTCCCAAGACTGAAATCAGGCCTGCTAATTTATTTTCTTTTTTTAACTGAGTGTATGCATAAAAAGGATTTATGTATTACTCCAAAAGCAAGATAAAATAAATTAGTTTCTGCAAAAACGACAGCTGCATGTTCACATGCATACACACAGTCACACGCATACAGTGATTTTATCAGTCTGTAATAATCTGAGTTTTCTGAAATATGTTTTAAATAACCAGAGAAGTCAGAGTTGTATGAATAGACTGTCTAAGGAGAAACTGATATGTCCTATGCATTTTTTAGCAGCTCTCTGAGAATGGTTTAAATGAAGCATTTTTAGTGAAGTCAATTCATGATAAAAGCATATATTATAACTAACCATGTAATAGAAAGAAAATAGAGTTTCTATTTTCCCATTTTCATAACACTAAAACAAAGGGGTGTCCAAAGACATTAAATGTCCTTAATTCAAAATAAGCATATATGTAGTGGTGGAGGAAATGTAATCTGTAATTTTTTATGCAATTCACAACCACAGGATTTGATTTGAGGCCAAAAATTTAGGGAGATTAAAACATTATTGTATGGAATTTAGATTTATAAAAAAGTTACAATAGTTAATGCAAAATAAAAGGAACAATATCCCATATTGAGTCTCATTATTTAAACCAATCCCCACCTGATAGAAAAGCAGATGGGACTTACAGTAGGCTGCAAATTACCCAATGCCTTGTTATGAAAGGTGTTTTTCATCTTTACCTGAAAACAACCATCACTAGGGACATGAGTTTTGATTAAAGAGGTGACAACTGCATCATACCCAATGCCTTTCCTCACACACTCACAAAACATATCCAGAAGTAGAAGCTAAATAAAGCAAAGCCCTTCCATACTGTGTCTTCTGTATATTTTGTGTATATAGTGTATATACTGTGTATATAATGGGAAGGATTGTGTGGTTTTTTGGTATGATTTTACCTTGTGGTGCTATTATAAAAATACTTGCCAGAGCAGTGTAGTAGATAAGAGACTCATATGATTTGAGGTAATAATGTTGTAGTTCAATTTTTAGTGTGAACTTGGAAAGTCCTAGATAAAGGCAAGAGTCTGTCTACATGGAATTTCCGAAGCCTGGAGCCTTTTGCAAACTCTGCAGCTCACAAGCCAAAAAGTAACATACTCCTCCAGTTACACTCATTTTGTTAAAGAAAATAGTTGTAACAATTATGTGCAATTTTTTCACTTCTATTTTCTATCTACTATTTATTTACTTAAGCACTGTTCAACATTTCACTTTTTCTAATGGAGCAGAACTTCTAAAAGAAAAAATATGTTTAGCTGAGCAGTTTTGTTTAGTTTTTTCCCCTGTGTCTTTTTCTAAATAAATACCTCTCCACAGTTTTCGTTGGCACAATATGACCAAATGTATTTTAGTTCCTTTAACAATACAAAGCCGTTACAGAAGTTCTGGAGTTTCTAGTTTTGAAAAATTCTGTACAAAGGTTTTACTTTAAAATATTGAGATGGAATTAAGCAGATTTCAGCATGGTCCATTGAAAAATTATTTTGTGAACTTCTACTGCGTGGTGAGGTGACCCATAAAATAAATGGTTCTGAAATTTTGCTCGTACAAAAGAAACTATATACTTTTAAATAAATAAAAGCTACTATATACATTATACTGTACAATTAAATGAGAGATGACATGAAATGGAATAAATTTAGGCCTGCCTTTTCATCAGCAAGGCTCATATCTTGACTTTATTACAATTTTGAATAAAACCCTCTGTTTTAGATTATTTTTTTATTCTAGTGGCAGCCACATGAACGCACCACCATATTCCTGTATTTTTTTAAAATAACATTGGAACTGTCATCAAAGTAGAGCACGGAGATTGCGTTCAGTTTTGTTGGTGCACAGCATGGCTTTGGTACATGATCAGGGAACATCAAGTGAACCTGAAAGACAGATAAATACATAGCTCATATATCAAACAGAGAGGTACAAGGACAACATCAGTGCAAAACATGTCTTTGCAATTCAGAGAAGGCTGTGGTCACAAATTTTCCTTGGTTTGCAACTTTAAAGCACAGCTTACCTCCAGAGCATTGCTCTGATTTCAATTGCACGGGCAGAGTTTTACAGTAAAAGCAGATGGAGAGATAAATGAGAAGTGGCAAAGACAGAGTTGGTTTTCAGATGAAATTTAGAAAAGAATTGGAGTTAGGCAGCTGCTCAGGAAAACATTTAAACATATTGTGCATACCACCTTTGGGGAGGACAGTGCTTAACTCAAAGCAAAGGCTCAAGCCCTGAGTCTCACCAGGACTCAAGCATGTGCAAAAAAAAATGCTTTCCTGGTTTGAGGTCTCAGCCTGGAGGAAAATCTGTTGCAGATAGCAAAGGCTGTGCAGGCAAAGGCTCTGGAACTGTTTTCAGCCTATGAAATGGTAAGATATGTGCTCTTAAACAGTATGAGTGCATTCTAGGGTCTTATCTACATATCAGTGGATCCAGTTCTACTTCCACTGAACTGAAAATAAGGTGGGTGCCAGCTGGAGAAAATGTCTGGGGAAAGGGCTGAGGAAGAAAAGCCTTTGTGTTCTCTAGTCTGAAATATATCAATGAAAGGCTAAAGAGAAGGAAAAGAGTTTTGAACAGCATCCCAGAGTGAACAAGATCTAGTGGAAATATCTGAAAATGGGGGAAATACAAGTTCTTTGTACTTGAAAGAGGGTTGGATGTAATATTCTACACATGATGAAGACTTGGAAACTGGTGAGGCCAGGGAAGAGGGAGTTGTAATAGAGAGGGCAAGAGATTATTAAGGCATGGATGAAGACTTCAGCAGTAATAGGTTTCATTTGTATGTTAAGTCTTTGTAAATCTGTTAGAGCCATCTGTCTTGCAGTGATATAAGCTTAGAGCCTTTGCCAGACAACAGAGAACAGTCTATCAGGAAACAATTTTTACATAACTGTTACCATGAGAAGGTCTTTTGAAATGAGCAATAATAAATCCTGAAGTAGCAGTTTAGTAAAGGTTTAGACACACACTTAAAAATGGCTTAACAAATGAGTAGCAAAGCACTGAAGAAAAGAATGATTGTGCCTCATCCAGGCAGATGTTTGCCCTGCCATAAATCCTGGTCCCACCAGCCTCTGCCACCCCAGCTGGAAACTCCATGGCCCCGCTAGCCTTCCATGGCAGCAATGGTCAATTTTTAGCTTCAAATTCAGTGCCAGCCAACCTGCTGATCCACTGCCTCTCATGACCAGGAGGTCAGCGCATCTCCTGAGCCTGGTCTGAGGGAGATGGGAAGCAGGAGAGAAGAAAGCTTAAAGAGCACATTAAATGCAGCCTATCTTGTATTTATATGGGTCTGTATCATCTGTTTGCCTAAGTTCAGCTGCTGAAAAAAAAAGGAGAGAGAGGTAATTGCCTAGCATTTCTCCCATTCTTATTACAAAAGAAAATAAAAAAAGAGTCAGTGAAGTTTGGAGGGGTACCAAGGAAAAAATCATTTCCCAACTCAAAGAGTGGGCTTTTTCAGAATGGTGTAATCAATATAGCTGGGAGATGACTATGTTTGGATTAGGGTGGGGCGTATGAATAATTGTTTCCCAAACCATCCCCATGTGCACACCTTGTGTAAATCTGAATTTTGTATAATTTAAACCAGAAAGCATTCAACTACTGTTATCTCATCTAATTTATGTGCAACTAAAATTTAATTAGCCTCGTGATTTTTTGGCTGCACAACTGAATGCATGCACTGTACATGCAGAGGGAGACACACAAAAAGGCCATAATAAAGGGAAAAATTTGAGTATCCAATTTAAAAAATAGGACAAACTACACACATTTCTTAACAATTGGAAATTAATCATTTTTGGACATGAAAAACATATAGGAGAAAGTAACATTGGGCAAATTCTTATTTAACAGTCCATAATTGCAGGAGGGAACTCTAACCTGGGGATCTCAATGATATTGGCAACTTTTATGGATAATGTTTACATAATGCTGAACTATTGCATTGCTGACCTATTTCTTTTTAGCTCTGAACTGTTCTTCGTTGTCTCCTAAACACATTGCTGTATTTCTTGCCAACTGGCATTTTCTGTTTCCTTTCACCTGAGCCCTTTAACACACTTCTATTTATTTCCAACCTGACATTTTCCCTTCTTTTTATAAATCTTGCTGACTTGAATTCTGGTTTAGAGGAATAATGTTGCATTGGTGGCTGGACTTGGAAAGGGTGTGTAAACGAAAAGCTGAATGGAAAGAAAAATGTCTCAGTATATGCTGAGTTTTAAAAAATGTCCCTCTCACAAAATCATAGAATCAACTGGATTGGAAAAGACTTCTGAGATCATCAAGTCCAACCCTTGATCCAACACCGCTGTGGTTACTAGGCCATGGCACTCACTGCCACATCCAGTCTCATCTTAAAAACCTCCAGGGACAGTGAATCCACAACCTCCCGGGGCAGCCCATTCCAATGTCTGATTGTTCTCTCCATAAAAAATGTCTTCCTAATATTCAACCTTGTAGAAATACATGATGATTTTCACAAGCAGAATTTGTTTTCTATCAGAAAGACATAAAACTTCATTTTTGTTTATTTGCTTGTTTGGTTTTGGGTTGTTTTTTGGTATGGGGATTAAATTTGAGGGGGATGTTTGGAGTGGTATCCCAGTATGGTAGTAATTGCACCCATTTCTGAAGGAGGTAAGGTTTTTTGGGCCCATATTTTTAATGTGAAAATCAAAGAAAAAGACTTGTCAGCATAATCTGATGGTTAGGATACTTCGCTATTATCAGATGGAGCCTTAAACCCATGTTTCTCTAGTCGCAGTTGAGCATCTTGACCTTTCCAGAAACAAACTAGAGATGGTAATCCTTTCCTTTTCTGATTTTGTGCTGCCACTCCCTCCTTGTTTATTATCCTTCATTCCTCAGCTTCTTAATCATTCTGCTAATACCAGTGCTAATACCAATTTTTCAACCAGCACAGGTTAAAAATCAATTTTTGACCAAACCAACCAGACTTCAGCCTCACAGCATTGCATTTATGCATAGTCTAAAGGTCACGATTTCTGTAGCTGAATGCTGCCAGGGTAGAGGAGGCCGAGCCAGCTGCTTCAACTAAGATCATCTTTTTGGCTGCTCCAACTGAGGCACAGGAGAAGACAAGAAAAAACAGAGGCAGAAAGCTGGCTATGATTCCCCTTTTACATGTACCAGGCTGAGCAAGAGATCCAAACACACTTATTTTTAAATTGCATTTGTAAGCCAGGCATGACTGAACACAATTTCTTACATGCAAATGCATCTGTTTGCAAAGCTTCACATTAAATTACAGTGTAAGTATCTCTGCCAACAGTTGACAACAGAGGTCCACAGAGTGGCCAAGTGTCATCATTTCTGGAAGGTATAGCATGTAGATGTTAACACTGAGCTTCAATAAACTGAAAAAACTCTTGGAAGTCAGACCAGGGGGCCCCCTTCGTTCCTAACAATTCTCCAGTAATATGACACAGTACTCGCATGTGTTACTGCATTTGAAATGGAGGGGGAATCTACCACCCAGGCCACTCTGAGCGGCTCATCCTCTCTCCAACATAATCATCAATGCATGTTTTTGAAATGGGTTATCATTTACCCAGAAACAATCAAAATTCAATAGTAATAAGCAGAAGAGTCAGACCCTGAGCAAAGACACTAACAACTGCATAATAGGCAACTACAACATAGGCAGAGGCATACCAGAGTCTGAACAATGGCGTGGTTTGTTGCATTCATGTGGGCATTGAGGGGGAAAGAACACTCTCCATCACAGTAGAATGCAGCATAGCCCTCTGGTGCAATAATCCAATCCTAAAATGAGAGCAAATAGATCTACTCAATATTTTTTTCTCACTCAGAGAATTTAGAACTATATCAAACTGAGACTTGTTCAATGACAAAGTGAACTTCAGAAGGTGGCATGTGATGTGAAACAACTCTATTTTTTTAAAGTACTTGCTTTGTTCATGCAAAACAGAGATGAAAATTAAATTAAACTTAAAAATCTATACTGAATACCAGCTAATGAGGCCATAAGGGGAATTAAAGATCAAAATATATATACTTTTCCTCCCAAATAAAAAATCATGAACATTTCTTGGTGCAACAAAAGTAATTAAAATGCATTCTCCTCCTTCAGCATACTCAATACCATTAGCTGTATTATTGCATGAGACTGAGGGTTGCTAGTAATTACCTGTTGGCATGTCAATGAATCACGCATTTTGAATATTTCTAGCAACACAGCATGGGCAAAAGACCACAAGAGGGAAAATACTTTAAAATGTTAATGAAAGCTGTGTGTTTAGTTTGCTGAATTACTCCTTTGCCAGGTAATGTAAGTGCTGCAGGAAGGACAGAGAGGGTTAAGTAGCTACTTCCTGGGGTTTGTATCTTTTTTTTTAATCTCATTTCACCCTGGGTTTCACTGATCAAATATTGTACAGTGTAGCTTTGGTTTTCCAGCTGGAACTTTTAATTCTTATGGTACTTTTTGGGATAAAAAGATATTTTCTTTTCTCTATGGCCACCTTGGCCACTGTGACCACTCATCTGAGAACCTTGCTCATCTTGGAGAATAACAGAATTTAGTGTTTAAAAAAATTAAAAATATGTTGATATCTTTAAAAAACCCTGTGATCTACAGAGATACAATGGCTCACTTGTTCAGTAGCCTGAGTTCAATACTACAAGCCTGCTCTGTGGCCCTGGATGGGGTGCTTATGCTTTGAAGACTTGGGAAAACAGCCTCTGCCTGCTTCTTCAGGCTACTGTGAGGATGAATATACTACAAAATATCAGACAGGATAATGAGGCCATATGAGAATCTGAGCTAGATACATTAAGTATGAGCTGTCACCAAAGAGATAACATACTTTTTCTCCTCATAGACTTGCTCTGGTCCTGGAGAGTTGTTTTAAAATAATTCAGAGAAATGTGAAATGCATAGACAGCCATCTCTGAGTTCTTAGCTACATATGCAATATGTCTAGGTTATAGGTTGCTGATGGCTTTCATGTGCTTTCTTTATAGAGAGTTCCTTGCTTTCTGGGAAAAAAGACCCAGATTGATGTCTGTTGTCTTTTCTCATAATGCTCCTCCTCTGACTTTATGACCTTTTAATACTTTTTTTTTCTTTTTTTTTTTTGTTACTGTATAGCAGGGGATTCCCCAGTTTTCCCCAGAAATTATATAAAATTAGCTATGTTGTTATGAAGACCACTGAGCAGTGATCCAAGATTTACTTCCCTAAGGATCCTACCCCAGTGAAATCTCTCTGACCTGCAGTAGACAGCACTAAACCAGATTGAATTTAAGTGTAAATTAAATAAGATCCATTATTTGGTGTGGGTATTTTGGTTTCATTTACTGCAGATTCATTCATATCTTGAGTAATAGTTTAAATTTATGTGAATGAATCCAGATCGTAAAGCCACAAATGTATACAGTATCTTTGAGAGAACAGCTAAAAAACATAAAGAAATAGTGACAGCAATACCGATAGGGATTTGTCACAAAATGCACTTAAAGAATTTGTCTTTCATCAGTGATATACCAATTACCAGGAAGAAAACGGAGTGTAAATAATGGGGGACTGTAAAATAGATACTCTCAATTTGAACTGATAATGAAAAGCATTTATAATCATACCTGCCATCCTAAGTCTCGGAAGCTCACATAAAGTTCATGTTTCTTACATGCTTGCTTTTGCTCACTCGTGTTATAATCTACAAGAAGAGAATAATATTAATAAATTTTTTGGACACATTGCTAGAGCTGACAAGATTTAGCTGTTTTTGAGATGCTTACCAAACTGTACAAAGGAAATAAAAACCATACTATATATATATATATATATATATATATATATATATATACACTAAACTCATTTATATTCCTAGGGTTGTTTGTAAGTTGGGTGTTTACTTGGACATGCAGAATGAACACGGGCAGACCGATACAATTTGTGTACAAAAAATGCAAAATAATGCATACAGCATTAGGGGAAACAGGTTTACATGATGTCTGTTTGCTGGCTAGCTGGGTGGAGACCTCTGATAATATGCACACAGATAATCAGAGAGGACAAGGGAGAGCCTGAACTAAGATACGGGGAAATCATCTGTGTTGACACAGTTTTAATTTCCAGGTACAGAAAGTACCCCAGTTCAAAAAATAAATTAACAATGATAAAAGTTGTCCTGAAACAACAGAATTTCCCAAAGCCTGTAATTGAAACACATAGCAGCACATTTTATATGCTTTCATTTCGTATCATATTTCCTGGAAATATTCACTACTTGATGATCTTTAGTTGGTAATATAAACAAGTAGATTAACAGGTGTTTTTTAAAGGACTGAAAGTTTCAGCATGGTCAGAGATGTGTCAGGATAGGACAGAGAGAACCTTCCATACATACTTCTCCAGGACAATCGTAATTCTGGAGAAATTCTAGTATCTGTTCCTTACTGCTCCTAAGTAACAGGAAAGGAAGGCAACAAGGTCATGCCTTCATCACATTAGCACCACAGAGCTGGTTTATAGAGCTATTCAAGTGATGCCATAAGTGAGGTATGCAACAGAGCAGGGAGTACAGACTGTCTCCTCCGTTTCCCATTCAAGAATGCTTAAAGTGAATTTTTTTGGACCAAAATAACCATTCTGGCAAGAAAAAAAAAGTTGACCAAAAAAATTCACGTCAACAAGGAAAAGCAAACCAACAAACAAAACCCCATAAGACCCAAACAAACAAGGAAGACATTGAAAAAGAAACAAAGTCTTCAGTTCCAGGAAAAGAAATATTTTTAGGAACATTTTTTTTTTTAAACATTATAAGCCTTGAGGCTGGAATGGGAAGGTCTCTGAAATGATACTGAAAAAACTCAGGATAATTACGAGAGAGAGGCCTTTTTTCACATAAAATGAAAGGAAGGGAGTTCTACAGACTATGAGATAACCTATGTTCTTCATAGTTCTTCACTATCCTTACAGAAAACTCTTCCAAATATATGACCTAAAGGAACTTTTCTGCAAATTTGTCAACTCCTTCTTGTCAGCTGTCCTGATCTCTTCTTTCATTGCTTCTCTGGGTTCTCTTCAGCTTCTTTCAGAAGATATGATGGCCAGAACTGAACACAGTGCCAAATAAAGTAAAATAATTATTTTATATTATTCCCAGATTATTTTCTATTAGTATAACCCAGAATAGGAATTTTGCAGCAAAACCACACTGTCAAATGGTGAGCCTCAGAATCTTTTTTTATATATTCTTGCCTAGTCACCTTAATAGTCTGTTATAGTTGTACAAAACAGGAATAAAAAGTAGATTTGAGGGGTGAGGATGTTGATGACACCTGCGGCATGATGGGGCTGCAGCAAACATAGTACAGTACAGTCAAGATTCTGAGGGATGACATCAATAAGAGCATTGCAACCCACTGGAAGACAGGCAAGTATGCCACAAAGTCACTGTGGCTGACTGGGAAACTCTTGACTGAACTCAAATTCGAACTAGAAGCAAAAGTAATGTGAATTTGGGATGAACTACACAGAAGTAATATAAACACATTTCCTGGGCATGCAGAGACAGATGTTAGGAAAGCTAAAGCTTAGCTGGAGGTGAAACTTTTGAGGTCATCAAGAAGCACCTCTACAGGTACATTGGTAGTAAAAAGAAAATATAAGAAAAATACAGATTTGTTGTTCAGTAGAGTGAAGGACCTGGGGATAAGGGGTCAAAACAGGTTAAGGTACTCAATGACTTTGTCTTGTTTTTTACTCTTAAGATTTGCCCTTAGGACTTCCAAGTTCCCGATCCTAGTGGCTGAAGTTCTATCCATAGTAAAAGAAATAGTTACCAACCAGTTAAACAATGAAGATACATGAGTCCACGTGAGCAGAAAGGATGAATTTCAGGATGGGGAATGAGCTGACCAACATCGTTGCAAACTCACTTCCTGCCATTTTTGAGTGTTCATACACTGGAGGATTTTTCCAGTGATTTAAAATGGAAAATGTCACACCCATCTTCAAGAAGGTTGATCAGTTCTGTGGGCTTTTGAAGAGCACGGGGTATTGTTCCCTGTACTTTTAGGAAGTTTTTGGATATGGTCTCCCATAGTATCCTAGAGTCAAATTGGTCAATCCAATCAATAACTTGGGATAGGTATATATATGTTATATATACTATATATATATATATATATATACACACATATATATACATATATAAGTATATATAAGTATATATATATACTTATATATATATAAGTATATATAAGTATATATATAAGTATATATATAAGTATATATATATATATATCAAAGGGCTGGTATCAGTGGTACAAAGTCTACCTGGCAGCTGATTACTAGGGCTCAGTATTGGTGCCAGTACTGACTAACATCTTTGTTAGTAACTCAGCAATAGAACAGAGTGTGTTCTCTGCAAGTTAACAGAGGATAAAAGATCTGGGAGGAGTGCTCGATCACCCAAACTACCAATAAAAGGTAAAAGATCCAGAAGAGATTCAGTAAGATGTCACTCAAAACACACACACAAATTTTACTCTTATTGGTAGCGTGCTCTTTCTTTATTTTTCTTTATTTTTTAAACAGGCTGTTTACCTACTTTCTGTTGAATACACACAGGTCTCAATATGACTGCCAAAATTGTGTCAAAAGCTGTCCACAAGTCAAGATATGTCATTTGTAGTACTAAATAATTTAAGTCAGGCTTTCTAATCTATAATACCTCAAACTCTCATCCTTTTTTAAAGATGAAGACTGCATTCTTTCCTATGGTATTTTCCCAGCCCTTCAATGACAGTCATTAAGAATCTCCACAGGTAGCTGCCATCTCAGATAATCTCAGTTGTCCCAGGGCATGCCAAGTCAAAATATACACCCACATCCCATGGGAGTTCTGTGTCTTTCTGGAGTAGCAATTAGAAGGAAGGCAGGATGCCCTGAGACATCACAAGTTTTCAAAAATCTGTATGTCTTCAATATAACCAAAACCCCTAAGTCATACTTTGTGCTGAATTGTCTGCAATAATCTAGCATGTTCTGCACACACACTAGAAGTAAGATAAAGATAATCAAAAGTAAAGGAACTTTAACTTTAGAAAAACACAACTGTGTTTCACTGATAATTCTTCACAAGGATCAGTGCTCATAGGAAGGAAATATTGAGATTTTCTCTCTCAGTTATTAGCAGTAACTTAAAATTCACACATACAGAATACAAGTCACTTTGCAAAAAAAATTATGACTAAAAAATGTGGAAAAGATATGCATGTGAGAAAGTTAGAAAAGTCACAATCTGGTTTTAGATAGCACCCAAGCAGGTAAACAAACGAAAGCTGAAGATTGTGCTTTTGCCAGTTTTCTCTGTTACGACACTTTTGTGTTTGAGAACATGTACAGATGTTGTAGTGCCAGGATGTAGCAGAAGTCTCTACATTTATAGCAGAAAGTCTGAATAATAAATACCTAAGTCATTGCAGAGATGTCACCATTGCCTTGATACTCTGAATCATCTAAATATAGGTTAACCAGCAGTGGATGAGTAGTCACACCAGAACACCTGATAAAATGATCTGTGTATATAGGTTGCAAGCCATCTAATCAAGTCACCTATGAAGAAAGTGAGACTTCCTTGAATTCTATCTTTCATATAAGACAAATCTCATGTGTAATGTAATATTTCATGTAATTATCAAATGTGACATTTATAATAGGATCTGATGTCAAGGATTCAATTTCATGTACTGTAGCTTCAAGGCCCGTATGGTTATTCTGTGAAAAATAGAAACTGTAGGCTATTGTGACTGAGAAAACATTGTTCCTCAGCTATTCAGAGACTGCAGTGGAATCTAAGCCCCTACATAGCAGGAAGAGCTGTGGAAGGAGGGCAAGAAAATATATATATATGAAATTTCATGAGGACTTTTTTTTTTTTTTGGCAGGGGAAATAGAGACATATCAATGTGCATGTATATATTATTCCAAACTACTACTAATTTTTAATTAATTTGTGTGGCACAAATCAATAAAATATAGGAAATGTAGACATAAACATTGTTTTCTGGTTTTATCTCACTGCATTATGAACAAAAAATATGTAGCTTTGTTTTCCAGTTTTCTGGTGTACGTCAATATTCAGTATTTAAATCTGGATATTCTCTAGTGCCCAATTACACTGTAACTCTTTTTACAAAAGGTTAAAAAAATTAAAATTAGGCCAGCTTTGGTTTTAAGGAAGAGTTATATCATGTACTTTGGGAACGAATTGTCTAGTTTTGGTTTAGGTTTTTAATATTTTTTTATCTACAGTTTGACAAAAATAAAACTGGGTAAATAAAAAGCAGTTCAATCCTCTGTGCATAGCAGGCAGGTGGAGTCTGAATGCTAAGATTAATTCTGTCTATCTTTATACTGCATTGAGGTCATCTCTTGAAGTTCTTAGCAACACAGGGATGCTGATTTTATGACTCTGCATCTTCATGAGTAATTCAAAAAGTGTCTTGTCCATTGGAAGGAAGTTGCCCAGTAGAGCTTTGGTTTTTTTGATGTGCTCAGAATACAGTGAAGATAATTGCTGAGGTCCAAGAACTTAAAAAAGAAGAAGGCAAAATACAAAAGGCAAGAGGCAAAAGGAAGATGACAGAATGCAAGGGCAAAAGAGAAAAAAAAACAAAAACCACACAGGAAAAAAAAAACGGGGGAAACGCCCAAGAACAGAAAATTAAAAAGAAAAAAGCAAGAAGAAAATTAAGACATAATGGTAGTGAAGTTAATATTGATGAATAGCGAGAGGTATAACTAAAGCCTTTGACATACAAAGGACAACACACCTATATGGGTCTGACTACGTAACCTCCAGCTTTGTAGGTGATCATTTCTCACTGTCAACATCTGTCTTACATGCTGTAGGTACAAGATTATGGAAAAAGCTTAGAAACAAATGGAACAAGCTTAGAAACAAATGACCTTCATCACACAATGACCTTTGCCCATCATTGTGTCTTTTATGTCAAGTGTCTTGCATCAGGGAGTGAGTAAGAACTGAATAAAGTCTATTGAGTCTCCCATGAGAAAGATGATGGTCAGAATTCTTTGGTCTTTTTCCCAAAAACTTTTGCCTTTAAATATGAAGAGATGAAGACATACTTTTGAAGTGCTGCTCATTACTGGAAGCTATAGAGAACTTGGAGAACTAACCTTCTCCCACAAACTGAAGGGATGCAGTGTATTGCCCAGTTCCTGGGGCTGGTGAAGAGGAGGTAAAAGGCATAGCTTTTCCCTGATAGCAGGTTCTCCATGTGGAGGGACTATATTCTGCAAAGACTCAGTGATTGGAGTATTAAGAACATGTTCTCCATGTCTTTTTTTGCACGCTGGAGCATCTGAATAGAATCTGTACATTGCCTTTGTAGCCTTCAGCAGGCTCATCCACAGTATTTAATGCGTACTGTTGCAATAGCTATTGAAAGGAAAAGTGTTGTGAATCACCTATAGTGCAAAAAGGCCCATCAGTGATCATTAACAGCACTCAAATAAAAGTTTGTTGATTTGTGATATGGGGATTGTTGAGGCCAACTGCAAGGCAGGAGCATGGAAGCTGATTTGCCATGGTGCAGGAGCTACACCTCCAAGGAGTTTTGCTACAGAGAATGTTGCTGTTTGAGACTGTGGTGACTTACCTACCTTCAGCTTTGCCATCTATTCCAGCCTGTCCATATCTTGCTGCCTCCATCTCCAGTCAGAGGTCAGTGTCCCTGATTTTAATGCAACTCCATGTGCAATTGCCTCTTAACCTGATTTTGTTTTGACAGTATGGTATTCTTGAACTGCAATCTCTTTTGAAAGAGATGGATCAATGTGCACAGTGATGTAACTATGCTTATGTAGACCTTAAAAATGTTAGGAGAAAATTTGTTTCATTATGCGCATCTTATTAGAGATGTTCTGATTTTTTTGTTTTACAGCTACTCTGGAGCATGACTGGAGGCACAGACAAGGCTGAAAAGTATTTTAGACTTTCAGACAGCTCTTCCTGAGGTAATTCTCATGCCAATGCAACTTGCCAGCATGTGTTAAGGTTGATTTTTTCCCAGGTTAAACCAGCAAGTAGCTTGTGTTGCAATTTTCTCCTATAATCAAGGAGGTTTAAGAAATCTGTTCAGTTCTCATTTAGTCATGCACTAGAAACATAGGATTCAATCTGAAAGTGTGATATTTATATTTAGGTATCATGTTTGTAACATGTACTTAGATGATTTTCCCTTCACCCAAAATAATGTGATTCTCCAAATTAGTAGACATTTTCCAGGAAATACGAAAAATTATTTAAATAATTTCTTTGACTTCTTTAGCAACTCAGTAGCAGTTTCTGGTTGCTATGGTAAAATTCATCCTTCTGCAAAAGATCAGGGAAAGGCTTTTGTATTACATTAGAGGAGTCTCTATCCTGCCTCTGTCAAGGTTCTGGGATGGCTATAAGTAATGCATATTGCACATAACACTCCTCAAATAAGTGAATTCCACTCCCAGGCTAAATTCCTCGCACTAAATAATGATTTGCTTATTGGTATAAGGAAGCAAACTCCATGGGATTTAGGAATAGCACCTATATTGAGGTTTTGATATGCTGTTACTAGATCTGTCATGCTTCTAGGAAGATACATTTTCACACCCTGTTCCCAAAAATAGAAATGTTTGTTCGAAAGTGAGGATATTTGGAACATGACCTTATGCCTCAAGCTGGAAGAAGTATTTCAGGAAAGAACTGGAGCAAGACTTATTTCAGTCTCTAATGGGACTAAGAACATTTTCATAGGCATTATTTTCAGTACTTCCCAGGTAGGTATGGAACAAATTGACTCCGTTCAGGGATATACTATGTATTTACATCAGTACATGTCAGCTGGTCTAAATTCAAAAACAGTTGACATTTTTTCAGATTGGTTAAGCTTCCTCATTTCCAGTATTCAGATTTTTGTGTTACCTCTTTTCTTCTTCAGCTGAGAGACAGTTTAACAGAACATCTAAACATTGTCCCTTGCTGAGGCTTCCTAGACAAGTAGTTGTGGTGCAAATGTTCTCTTTACTGTCTACTTTTTTTGTTATGCATAGCAAGGATATTAACCAATTGCCAAATGTGTAGCATTAGTTTCAAGCTCAGATAGAGCCTTTCTTAAACCACTTGGTCATTTCACCCTCCTGGAGCCCATGGTACTTGTAACTGACCAGACTTACAGAAGGTAGATCCTGCTTATGTTGGTAGGGCCAACATAACAAAAGAGGCCTGGGAGCACAGCGTCTGACAGTTCAGCCAGTGAGCAGTATCCTGTTGAGCTGGTGTGACTCCATGGCGTTTGAGCAGGTGCCCGTAACTCCTATAAACAGACTAGCAAAGCATAGCTTCATCTTACCCCCAACACTTGGCATCCTAGAAGACTCCTGTTGACTACTGGATTTGTTGCGGTTCTGATTTTTCCTTTTGTTGTTGGCTGCTCGGACGGAACGGAAAAGCACTTCACTTGCCTTGAAGAATGCAACCATGAATGGTTGCTTTGACTGAGGCCCATGTCTTCCAATCAGGCCAGCAGATTTAACATTGATACTTCGACCTATAAAGTAATGGAAATTGCAAGTTAAAAGGTGAACTTCTGCCCCTCCTGAAGCCACAGTGGGAGTTAAACCACCGACTGAAACATACCACGGAACTTGCCATAATCCTGAATTTACGTGATTAAGAATCCTAACTGCATTTTGTTGAACAGAACTTAAAAGACAAAAAAATTCAACCACTTGCAAAAGTTTCAACAGCGTTAGAGATATTTTGCCATTGCATAAAACTGCAGTCTCTGTGTGCTATATATCTTACTCATTATACAGAGATTTTACTTCAGTCTCATGCACACATCTATAGAACTCAAAAATAAATGAGCTGCATTAAAGTCTATTTGCTACAGAAAGGAAAATGTAATGTGGTCTTCTAATTTTTGCATCATTTCAGAGTGACATGTGGAACCTTATATCCCCAAAGCAAATCAGTAGGAAATAGAAGTGTAGATAATAAATATACTTCTGCTTTAAAAATAACTACTGTACAGTGTTACTCAAACTGATGTTCATTCACCAGTAAAGGTAGGAAGCCATTCAGTCTTTCAAGAGAAGAAAGTTTGAAATATGTGCATTATTGACTCTGGTTCTGTTCCCAGGGGATTTGCATATTTCTTTAAAATATTTGTTCAGTCAGGACTGTGTGGTAATCTCACTATATTATGCGGTCTAAACCTCACCGAAAGAAAGGAAAGCAAAACAAGTCAATGAAACTGCATCAGTGACATTTTAGCAAATAAACCCTTGCTCTTAACGGAATTTATTTTGGCAGCATAAACACTTTTGTGCGTACGTGTATTATGCAGAGCCCTTCAACCGTCAGAAAATGAGACAGTGTCATGTGAAGTTGTGCAGCTGTGCTGGGTGGGGGACACAGAGGTCCTTTAAATGGGGAGGTGTGGGCACAGGCACCGAGTGCGCCGTGCGGCATCGGGGCGCCTGAGGATTCTTCTAAACCGACTGGAAAACTTTGCTATGCGGGCAATGGAGGAGCATCTGCCTCACAAACATATATTGCTGTTAACTCAATCATCCTGAAAAAGAACTTGCAAACAAGCATAGGAGTAAACCTTATAGAAATAAGCATATAGGTTTCCTTTTCAAACGCAAACTTACAGTGGCTGCAAGCCAGAGTCTATATTTTTTAAAAAAACTCTATCACTGGCTTAAATGAAAGAGGCAGTTTGATTTGTGGTTAAAGTAGTTTCCATTCTACTTCCACTGTAACAAATATATTAATTCAGCTCAGACTTCCTCCTTCTGGCAGCCCTTTTGCAGTAAAAAGAGAAATTAGAAGTTCCAGCCAAATACCATACCTTGAACTGACCCACTTCAATACATAAACACTTTTACAACATGTTTATTCAGGTGTAGCACTTTAAATTGGTTTAAGATGTTTCCAGTGACAGAGAGCCCAGCACAGGCAAGAGAAGAACTGAGAAAGTTAGCAGTTATGGAGCAGAGTAATTGGCAACATATTCTGAACAATTTTGATAATTACTTTTTTGACTGCAAGGGAAAAATATATTTGTTGAAGCTTCTGATTTCATTTTAAATGGATTTTTAGTCCTGTGTTTCTTTAATTCATCTTTTCATGTGTTTGAGTTACTATTAAATAATTCAGTAACATTAATTTCTATATGTTCCAATCTTCTATTGCAAGTCAGATATGAAAAACTGTACAGACTATTCTCTATTCATTGCAACATGGACAAGCTAGCCTCTTACCACAAAGTTCCAGGTTTCCCCTCATTTCTAGAGGGAATATTTTTACCATTTTTCTTTATTTTTTGTTCCAGTGACTCTCAGAATTTTAATTTTATCTGTAAAACATTCATGTCTTACTGTGGACATTTTAAAAATACTATTAGATTTATATATTGAGGACTGTAAAGATGTGTGAAGCTTTTCTGAATTTAAATCTAGGTTTTCTGAATTTACAATGGTGGATATTGTGTGTGAAGCAAAATATCCTTCAAACCAATGTGAACTCCCTTTAAAATAACTTTTAATATTATTAAGTTTCCTCTGGGTTTCCTTTGGACTTCAGCAATGAGATGACTATTAAGATTCCACAAGTTAAGGCTTACTTGGTTATCCAGGGTATAGAGATATACTATAAAAAATTAATCCTGTAACCCACAGTCTTTTTACACACAGAAACAGTTTATGTGACTTTATTCCTTTATTTGCTTGATCTTCTAAGCAGCCAGCAAGAGTTTTTAGAACTTCTTTGTTTAATCCATGAATGGTATACACACTGAATCTGCTTCTAGTGCAGTCAACAGGAAAACTTTTATTGACTTTCGTGGGTTAATCATTAAACTTTTCTCTCTCAAACATATCATATACCTTAGTTTAACTGCAACTTTCAGAAGACAAAACAATCAAAATATACACTGCCCTTGAGACACTATATTTCTTCCAAGGAGGATCTCTGAACTGTTTGGTTTGGAAATTCAAACCACATATGTTGTCTCCATTTTAGGTCGATTCTTTGCAAAAGAAAGTTTGCATTTACAGACCTTCTATTATCCTTTATTAAAAAAAAAAAAAAATTGGTGTAGGTGCGGGAGATTTCCTTCAGTATAAGAACACACAGCTTTGCCCCTTCCTGAACAGGAGGGAGCTGCCACACCAGCAGCTCCATCTGTACGCTCCGGTCTAATTAGGTAGTCCTTACCTTTGTCTGTAGTGTGAATTTCAGAATACAGTAAGAAAAACCTTACTCTAACCTGAACTGCCCCTTGTAGCAAAAAGCATTCATGGGCTTCATTTTTGTAAATGATTTTAGTCTATCATTTCTTGCAGTGTTTAGAAAACTCTTGGCTTCAATGGAAATTGAAAATCCAGGTCTCTCAGGCATGCAGTTGTTCCATACTGTGGCATTAGAGCAATATTTTCTAAAATCAGCTGAGTGACTCAGGCTAATCTGCTTAACTGCACTTGGAGCCTCCCCTACGTGAAACTCGTAAAACCAAAACAGCAAGATGCTCATTTCTGCTTCTCTTGAGCATCTCCGAACAAAAATTGAACATGGTCAAGTATTCTGAAAAATGGGTTGGTTTTTATCCTTCCATGTCTTTAATTCTAAGGATTTCAAAGATTTTTTTTCTTCAAATTTTAGAAGAAAAGAAGAAAGTACAAGAAACCAGAAATCAGCTTGTGCCTACTCCGCTGAACCTAGCATCTGCAATTGACCCTATACCTAGGGGTTAAAAAAAACCAAATGCATAACTGATGGACTTACTCGGTGCTGTGGCAGTCTGAAGCCTTTGTATTCTTCACATTCTGGCATGCCCTTCTCAATCATGCTATGATAATTAATTATCTCATCTACATATTGACAGGTATATTTGGAGATTTAGACTTATTTAAAGCGATATACTCCAAATTTGCTGAACTTCTTAGTCTTTATTCATGTGATTCGGAGTCTTTGGCAAGATACATTTGTTTGACTTGGCATTTAAACTTATTTTTGGCTTTTATACTGTTTGATAGTAAAATGCCCTTAGCAGTTTCATAAAAGTTTGCATGGAAGTGCAGGTTTGACTCTTTGAACTGAATGAATATTATTTCTCTTCTCGTTCTGTCTGTTTCTCTTCACATTCTGTCCTCTTATAATAAAGGAATCACTACTGCAAAAATAACTGTGAAGTTCAGCTTAAAAAAAAGTTCTACCTCAACAATCCTGATGATTTTGTTTACCTACAAAAGAGGAACAGCACTTAAGTGATAACTGCAGAGCTGTTTGTTGTGTCGCTATGTCTGCTTTTATGCTGTCCCATGCGGTCATATCATACAATTCTTTTCATGAACTGATCAAGTTCCATCTTAAAAGTTCATTTCCCCCTCAGCTGCTCCAAATGGAAATGCAAGAGCTCTTCAAGCTTTCAAAAACAATCTGCCCTGCAGTCCTGACCTGGAAACATCTCCTCGTTTTTCACGGCATTCAGGAAGGTGACTTTTACTGAGATCGTCAGTGCAGATGCAAATAACAGTGGTAAGATTTGTGCCTTGACTGTCTCTCCTCAGGCAGTATATATTTTATGTGAAACATTGATCAAACACTAATTTTGCAAGACCTTTCAGCCATTATGCATCTTGGCTGGATTTACGCTGGCAACACAGTACAATGAGTAATTCCAAAATCCATTATTTTATCCTGAGTCATCAGACTGCAGCAAACCACTCATTTTGTTATGAAAAACCAGCACTTATTTACTTTCAAAAGTGCTCAAGAAGTCACAAAAAAACGTTTTACAGATTAACCACTACTTCTAGGTCACATCAGTTATTTTGGTAATAATTTCACATATCTGTAGTTAGGAATGACAAAATTTAGTGATGTTGAGAATTTATTTCAGTACAGTTTGATGGAAAAAAATTAAAATTCCAGTGCCACACCTATGATTTCCTCCTTATGGGGAGTGACATCTGAAATGAGGATTGGGAAAGGACTTTTGGAGAAAGATCCTGAGTAGACAAGGTCCAATAATATCTAACATTTGAGAAAAAAACTGCCCTGAGGCTCTGAGTCTGAAAGCTCATAAAGTAGCTTTCAAAATTAGATAGAAACTTTTGTGGCTTCTCATGCCTGAACAGTGTTCTGGAGAGTAATGGGATTTGAAACAAAAGAACTGTGGTAGAGTTTGGCTACCTAAGCTTGAGTCAAGGCTTATTTAAAAAAAAAAAAAAAGAAAAAAAACAACACATATGTGACAAATATGTATGTAATACATCTTCAACACTCCAACTCCAAAGTATTTGTTACTGTCTCTATTGTATCTTTACATATATTGTTAAGCAAACTTTTCCTTTGGTGGACACATTTGTCTATATCAACATAAAATATGTTTTTGAAGAAAGTTTAATGTGTCTTATTAACTCTTCTGCTCCCTGGAGGCTTTAAGGAATTCTGACAAATGGATGGTCTTGGATGCTCTGCTCTGCCTTTTCTAGCTCTCACAGATTTAGTCAGCAGTAAAGATTCAGTCTTTGTTCGTCAAATCTTACATTTAGTTGGTTTTATTCAGTTCTGCTGAAGGAATTTTAAGTATCTTTTTGTGTTGGTTTTGGTAATCATAAAGCTCTTGAAGAAAGCATTTGGAACATGTAAGAAACCGTGATATGCTGTATAATGTAGCAGTACCATATATGCTTACACAAAAAAATCAGATGTAATCATACGCAAAACCACGAAGTAAGTACTTGATTTATCCTTTCAAGTAAATGTGCTTAAACTGTGAGTGGCTTATGGGAGTCCTAGGGCTTTTCTTCACTGTTAAAAAATGTGTTCAGGAAGACAATAAAACAAGAAGAGATTAGATTAATTGGTCACCCACCAAAGAATAAAATGGATAAAAGCCTTCTGAATGGAATGGAACACAAATGCCATTATCTCTAAAATAACGGTGTTGAGAAGCAGATGCATCCTTCATCTGTCTGGGGAGCAGGGTAGAGGGGAAGTTGCACAGCTGTATAGCTGGGACCAGTGTGCACCAGCATGCAGTGGTGGCAGAAGACAGAGCAGGAGCCCATTTCACTCACCTCCTTGATTCTTCTGCCTAAAGTCAGTGTGCCCTTATTAACAAAGGGTGTGCTCGTTTGCTACGAGCCAACACAATGCTGACTGTATTTCTGACCCAGCTGGAACTGATGGTTACACCTATCTGAGCAAATCAGAGTGCTGGAGCTGAATCATCCACTTTGCTCAGGGTAGGAGTGTGCTCCTCATGCACTTACATCCCGTGCCAGCTCCACCACCGATTCCCCAGCACCTCAGGGCAGAGACCTTTCCCGTGGGGACAGATGCCATGAGGTCACCCTTTTTTGGAGACTGAGAGAATCATCCCTCCAACTTGTTTCACATCACAGTATTCCTGAGCATGTTTAATTTACTAGTGCAATTTTGGCCAAAGTCAGCTCTGAAACAGAACTTACGTAGCTGTACTTAGGCAGTGCTTGAGCCCAAGCTAATAAAACCTGCTGAGGGGCAGGATGTATTAGCTTGGGTTCAGTGCTGTGCTAACAGGGCTATACGGCTTCCAGATGGCTCAGAATTTAGTTAGAGCTATTGCCTGCCAAAGTCCATGCATATATCAATATAAATACATATATCCCAAGTACCCCCCCTATAAGGAGAGTAATGAAGGTGATTTTGCTCCTGATACTTTGCCTTGTAAATACCAGATCCATCAAGAGATTTAAAGGTAGCAACTCAGCATCATCTTCCAGAGTGCTTGATAGCTACAATGGTCATGTAAGTTAGGTGCCAAGGTTGTCTAAGGTCAGCTGCATGATAAGACTGGTAACATTTAGTGTGGTAATGGCGAGGCCAAGACCAACACAAAATATGCAACCAAGTACATGAAGAAGCCAGGGTGCTGCCACAGGTTTCTGTGGGTTGAAAGCAAACCAACCATTCTATGCAACACTGAGAATATGGTCCTGTTGCCTTTCTGAAGGCTTAGTAGGAGAAAGGGACCTTGGAAGAATCAGGCTGAAAGGACAAGAGGCTAGAAGAGAAGAGCATGTTTTCTAATTTCTTCCCCATCATTTCTCGAGAACCTCACCAGTCCTTCAAGCAGCATGTAGGGTTAGGATCCAAACCCCATTCCAAGGGACACCCATAAGAGTGTACCCAAATACATGCTGGAGGAAGAAATGGCCTTCCCCCGGTTCCACTTGTATCAAGGAAGCTATTTCTTTCAAGTTTTTCTTTGCTCTGAGGAAAAAGAAATCCTACTGCTTTCCCACCTGAGACAGCAGGAATGCCCAAAGAAACCTTCCATGGAACTATGTGGTAATAGAAATCACCTTAATCAGCTTTGGTTTTTCAGAATTGCTAACATTTTCTTCCCCACTGATATGCTGGTGGATGGAAAACAGAACTGAGAGCTGCAGTAATCTAATAAAAGGCACAGAAGTACACGACTGTAGGGCTACCCGTGATGATGTATGGAAAGCTCTATATTTGGAACCTGTTTTATTCTGTGGGTCACCAACAGTCATTGTTACACGTTATCCCCCCTCTCCCATTTTCTATAAACAATGCTAGGTTCTCTTCAGCAGTGACATAAACAGAAAAAGGACTTTTCTAGCTGTTTATACTCCTTCAGCAAAAGTGATGTGATGTTCAGACCATTGCTAACTTCCAATTATAAAAATGTTAAATATTAATGAAAACGTGCTGATTCACTGGAACATGTTTTAAGTCTTAGGAGACATATATTATATATACAGGAAAAGTGTTGCATGGAGCTTTTTGAATTGTTTCTGCATCTGCACTGATTTTATGTTGCAATTCATCTGACACCCGTGTGTCCATCAGCGTAAAAAAGATCACCTATTGTTTTAAACACCGCAGAGAGTTTTGGTGTCAAGAGGAGGGAATCGGCCAAGAGGGTATGCTGCAGAATGTTGAGGAGACATTAAAAAACAGAATCAAAAAACCATGATCCTTAATTTACTGCAGCCCAAGGGAAACAGTGTTTGACAGCTTCCATATGTGTCATGCAAACCTTTATTCTTACTGTTCAAAATAAAACATCCCATTAAGAGAAAAAGTGTACATTTCATGCTAAAAAGGGATGTATGATACCAAATACTGTCTTAAAGAAAAAAGAAAACATTCCAATGTCATGTGGCTTTTTGTACTTTTTCAGGATTTTCAAAGGGAGAAAAATACGGATTACAACAACCAGACATTCTTCCAAAGCTGTTTTTTCACACTGTTATATTAAATAGTTACAATTTCTTTTTATTCCTTATGTAGACATTATTACTACTTGCACACCATCTTCAGGGATCCAAAGAAATATATTTACAAAAGTAATTGCCTAAAAAGTCTCTGGAAGATAACTATAAGAAATTATTTTTAATGGTAGTGATAACAATATAGTAGCACCCTGGAGTCTCAGCAAATATTGACACCATATTTTAAAGTTGCTTTATGAATAAATCTAAAAATCAGTATGTATTTACAGACTTGATTATCCAGGCCCCTAGTGGCACCTAAATACCTCAAACAGGGACCCTCTTACTTAACAGAATCCCATTTAGTTTAATGGTCTGTTGCAATAGAAAGGTTAATGGATCAAGTCTTATAAATATCCCTCCAGTTATGGAGGCAGAACTCCTCTACCTCCTGTGAACTCAGCTGACAGCTGGAGTCACGAAGAAACATGCTTCAGACCTGCAGGGCCTGAAGTTCACTTGAGCCAAGGGAAGTTTTTTTGGTTGATTTGAACCAGTCTCTGAGCTTTCATAGAGAACTGGTTGGAGGGAAAGTGGGTGGGGTTTTCTGGGTTACAAACCAAGTCCACTACACACTGAGTCATATATAAAAATTCATGTTCCATCTGTACACAAACGTGTCATTCAACTGCTAGTGTTTCTAATAGCTTCCAGAAGTAACAGTAACCCAATAAAAATAATCAAAGCCTTAAGAGCAAAATTGTAAGACTATGAAAGGATGATTTTCCTTATGCTAAGCTGAAGTAGTGCAGCACAGGTCTTCCCTACAGTTTTGAAAAATTTAGTCCCTAGAAGGGCACTTTTCTTGTATGAATAAACTGAAAAGAGGACAGAATGTGAGAGAAAAGGGGAATTCCCTCCTCAGTCAAGCTGCTGTGTTGAGAAAGTCAAATAAGTGAGGTGCAAAAGGTAAAGCTCCTTGTGGCTTTGGAATTTAAAATAGAAAATTATTTACCACCTTTCTGATCTTGGGAGTAGGCTGGGGGAAATATTTAAGTGAACTATTCTTTTACAAATTCTTTAGTGTATTAACCTAAAAGTTTCCTTTTACCCATACAAACTTTCCTGCTGTTTACTGAACAGATATAATTTTGAGGCTGGAACCAACTGATTGGTGGTTCTAGGGCTTCTTAATGAATGCCTTTCATGGATATTTAATTTTCAAAAATTTCTGTATTTGAATCTCCTGGAAATAAAAAAGTCAAGAGTTGAGTTTATTCTGGAGCAGAAAAGGTGGCCAGAAGGCAGTCCACATAATTTGGATGCCTAATGGAAGTGTCATCTCCTCAGAATTTCAAGGGCTTTAAGATGGCCTCACAAATCTAGGCTGCTGAAGAGATCCACTCCCCGTACAGCCCAAGCTCAGATGTGGTGCCTACAAATGCTGATTGAAGGCATCAAAAACTTGGTCTACTTTGCATTGCTCCCTCCTTTTTCCACTTACTGTACTCCCACAATATAGGTAACATTAGATGAAATGGTCGTCTGCTCTGATGCAAGCCTGCCAACTCTACTTTTAAGCATTATGCCTAAAGGACAGTTTTTGCATAACTCTCCAGCAGCCAGGGCACTTGCTGAAAAAAGTATGAGATGCTTTGTTCACAGCCCAGCTGAGCCCGAGGGAGAATTTAGATCAAAACCAATGACAAAATGTAGACAGAACAAAGAAAGAAGAAAAAAAATATTAATCCTTACACCAGGGTTTCTTCTGCTACTCATTAACATTATGTCAGTTAAGGTTTAGATTAACTGGCATCATAATAGATTCTTTGACCTCTGACATAAAAAGCTTTTTGACAAGAAAGAGCTAAATCTGAAAGTTTGCTTGTAAAGTAGTATGGATTAAGTGAACCATCATAGAAAAAACAGTCTGTAAGTCTCTTTTTATTAGTTTCTAAAGAAGTCTAAGTAAAGAACATTTCTTCTAAAAATATTATTTTGCATTGAGATGCATTTTTAATTTTAATGAAGAGCATAACTGTGAATAATGCAGTAGCCCAGCAAATTTGTATTAAAACCCCCACAGCTCTGACTTCAGTTTTGATAGTGGTTTTTCTAATTTTCAGTTAATTAAAATTCTCAAGATTCCATATTTTCAACCCATTTCAAGAAAAAAATCTTTTTTTTTTTTTTTTTTTCAAATTACAGAAAACAAATTTCCACATGACCCTATTGTTAACCTTTCTCCAATATCAGTATCAGCAGCTATGAGGTACCTTCTGAACTGTCCTGAGGTTATTTTGAAACTTTCTCCATTCTTCATCCCAGAAAGTTCTTTAAAAACTTTCTAAAACAAAAATTCTCCAAATTTACCTGAGTTTCCTGAATGTAATCATCTATGGAAGAACATTAAAATGGAACTTTGTTTTATATGTAGGAGTTTTCATCGCAAACCTCATTTAATTTTGCCTGATTCAGTTAGCTTTGTAGTTTGCCATATTCTCCAGGATTAAGATTAATAGGAAGTTTTCAGGCAATAACTACAGCAGGATAAGACTTGCTTATAAGCTCTCAGTGAATTGTCACCTAGGCGAGTTAAAAAACCCATCCAGAAAAGATTCCTAGAAAGATACGACAAGGGCATATAGGGTGTTATGATCTGCAGTTTCAATCTTACCATCCTCAGTTTCAGCGCAGAGTTGCAAACCCAGATTGTTCAGTGGATTAATCACCCAGTGATTGCTGGTCACAGTAATGTCAAAGACAAACCAGCCCACATCAGAAGCTTGAGCCTTTCTTGTGTCTAACAGGAACAGGTCTGCATCCCTAAGTTAAAGAAAATAGAGAGTTAAGGCATTCAAACATTATTATTTTTTGTCCTTAATTTTCTTGCTGACAGTAACTTCTTGGAGTCTAAATGAATAATCCTTTGACATTTCCTCATCGTGACATAGTACAGCATGTGCTGTAGCTAATAAGTAATTGTTAAGTTTATTAAAGATATTTTCCCTAAGAGGCCTTTCTGAAATGATTCTCAGCATGTAAAAACTACCGTTACAGAAAATCTGAAAAATCCAGCTTCCTGATATAAGTACACAAAGTATATAACTGAGGCTATGTATAAAGAATTCATCTTTCATCATTAGAATGTTTCAGGAAGACTAAACTTTCAGTGTAAAAGGCAAAATACGTCAAAACCTTGTTCCAATTTCAACTAAAATTCAAAGGCACAGCATTGCTAAAAAGATCTGTTGTTAATAACATATGACAGCAGCTGTATGCTATGACAAAACATGAATAGATGACAGTTCAGACCATTTCCTATTAGTACTGATGTTTAGAAAATGTCTCTATATCAAAGCAGAGATTATGTATCTATTAATAAAGTAATTATTACATTTTAACCCTCAGTTCCCATGAAATCTCCCTATTATTCAGAAGGGCTGCTCAGAGAAGTTAGTATAATTGCATTACTAAATTTATAGCATGAATCATTTATTTGTTTTATTTTCACATATCTCCTAACACAATTGGTTCCAGAACAACATCTGTATTACAAATAATTTGCTACAATGGCCAGACTAAACCCAAGGTATTTAACTCTCATCAGGTTTGTTGTACATGCTTCTACGAAGCAGGAAGCATTATTAAAAACTTTCACCATTTAATCTTTTAAACCTAAATCTATAGTTATAGAAACCTGTTTCTTTTCTTATAAATAGTAATCAAAACAATAAGATATGAAAACAAATGTTTTATTCTAAATTTTAACTGTACAAGTCAACTAAAAACAGTCTTGGCTTACACAGATCTGGGAATTGTATTGTTGTTTTACAGACAGAATGACTTAAATAGGAAAGAGAGACAGACTTAGTAAACTTTGTGTCTAAAAGTGGGTTTAAAATTCCTGTGGTCCTGTCACTCTATTTTTATGGTGTTTAATAGCAATGGCAACTAAGAAACTTACTGTCTTATCTAGATTAAACACTGTAAAGGCACCTAAGAGATCTGATACTGAAAAAAGCATCATTTGTATCTCTTGAAACTCTGGTTGCTCAACACTGAGGAAAATAAAGCCAAATGAGCTATGACGAGCATTTGTTACTTATGTGTATATGTAAGATATATCTGCAGAATCAGGTTAAAGAGCTCAAAAATTAAAAAGGATGATTGTTTTTAAAAAAGGAATTGAAGGGCTTTTCTTTCAATGCACCTTTTTTTTTTTTTTTCTTCTGTTAAAGGATAATCTTTTGCTGGGCTTTTATCACTTCTATTCTAGAACTGGGCTAATGACCACACAAGGAGAAAACAATTACATTCCCCCTCTGGAGCTAACATGAAGAAAATATTACAATTCCAAAGAACCTGATCTGCTATGCAAGCTCTGAACAAATTAAAAACGTACTACAAGCTCATAAATAGTATTCTGTGGAGTCTTAAATGCCAACTTTTTTCTCTAATAAGCAGTTTATCAGAATTTTAAAGTGTAAAAGTTTAATTCTGACTGTAATAGTCTTTGAGATGTTTATTTATAAAAATTTTTGTGTCACTCAGTAGATTTAATAGAAAACTGTAAAATTGCTTGGAAAATATTAAAATATGACAATCATATAATTTCACATTTCTCTCCTCGTAGAATACATAATTGTTTTCTCATACAAATTCTTTCCATTCCAAGTTTTGCTGGGACTGATATGAAATGTTCTCAAAAGCCACGATGTACAATGTCTCACATGCCAAATCAGGCACTACTACCACTAGAGTCCAGAAATTCTGCTGAAGGACAAATTTCCCCTGTGGATCTCTCCTCAGTGTGATTCAAAAGAGGCAGAATGCTTTTACCTATTAACTCTTCAAATGAAACAAAAACGAGTTGTGGATACCTAGAGAAAACCAGAACTGATCCTTGAAAACACATAGCAGAATAGAGAAAATGTCTCTGTGCCAGTGCTAATGATTTAGCCTACATAACAGCAATTTACTGTAGAAATCCAAAGTATCTGTCAGGGAAAAAAATAACTTCCTTTACAATTGATACAAACATAGGGTAAAAACCTATGATCCCTCAGAAGGCAGTGACAGCTCTGGGATCAGGGTTCTCCCATTAGCTCATGTAGTTTACTCTAATTTCTCATCCCATTTTGTGATATTTTTAATTTTAAAATTCTCCCTCATTCTGGGAAAAGAAAAAACCTGTCACACTGAAAATGAAAGACAGCTGCAAATTTTGTCTCTAATTTAAAAAAAAAAAAAAATTGTATTTAAAAAATAGCCCACAACGCATAATAAAAAAATTAGGTGTTATGTCATAAATAGCCTGAAATGCAACATTCAGGCAGAGTACAGCTTGTTGGCTTTACCTTTATGGAGGCTCTTTAAGTTTAGTGTCTGGTCCCAAATTACCAGTTGTTTATAGGCGAAATGCTACCACGGTCAAGAATTTCAGCAAAGAGGCTGTGGGCAGAGCGTCTGAGACGCTCCACATGTCCTGGGTCATTCAAGGAAGTAAAGGTGGAATAAACCATCTATACATTCCATGAAACCCAGAACAGTTTTTGATCAGATCAAGTCATGATTACTATGTAATAGGCCATCCTGATGATGCTGTTTCACCTCTCACATCATTCCAGAAAGCTGATTTTCTATCTTAATGCCCCTTGAAGATTCCCTAATGTGGAAAGAACCCCTGGGGTTTACTTACATTAGTGGCTAGCTGCCATCAAATTGTGAGCAAAGATTTGGTCTGTTGGACTATATTTACTTTCATCATGAGAAAAAGTCCGGGTAGGAGTACGTTGGCAGGGCTGCGTAGGAAAGTTAGCCTACCATGGGCTATCCTGTACGTGCTTCCTTAGGAAAAATAGCAAACGTCACTCCCAAAGACTGGAATTTCAGCAAACTCCAAGGGAATTAAACACACACACATTTCAGTAGCCCTGATGCCACAGAGACAGGAAACTGCCCAAGGCTACAGCATTATCCTTAGTTTGCAGTTTGGAAACTCTGAACCCTGGCCACTCCTTGCCTAAAAGCATAGTTTGGGACTGAAGAGCCCTGTCAGACACCCATGTTTTCCTGTTCAAAGCAAAGAACCCTCACCCATTCTCTGCATGGCCAGATTATTTGGTGAGCTTGTACATAAACCTGGAATAAAGTACATTTAATATAATTTTAATTCTTGTTCAGTGTTGCTGTTGCCTAGGAATCAATACTGCACAAGCCACGGTGATAGCAATGATGCCTTACCAGGTGTATGCTCATGATCAGTTATTGTCCCCCTATTTTAGAAACACATGAGATGGTATTCCATATGTTGTGCATTCGTGCCAAGCGGGTACCTGTTTGGATACTCCTTGATGATCTGATATATGCTGATCTGAATGGTTTCATTCTCAAAGCGGCTATTGCTTCGATCTTTGTATATTCGGAACTCGGCTGCTGTCACTGCCTCTCCATGCGGGATCTGAGTAAGGTCAAAGCGAAACTCTTTGTAGTGCCTTCGCTGGTGGGAGAAGTCCTTGTCCCTTTCAACTGTGAGAAAAAGAGTTCAGTGTAAATTAAAGATGTGAAACAAATGCCCATTTCCAACGATTAATGGAGCGTTCCTTCTACTTGGGAGTAAACAAACACGACAATATAAAACTGTGCAAATAATAAAACCACAAGCCCAGACATACTTCCAGTTAAAGGAAATTCCTCCAGCCCAGTGTCTTCAGATCAAAAGACAAAAAACCTTGGTGGCTTTTATATAAATTCCAGAAGCTGGAGTGGAAAAAGTATATAAAAAAAAAAAGCTGAAAGTGGACATGTTGTAAAGTAACTAGAAATATGGACAAGTTAAAAGCTGTGAAAGGATTTAGGACTTAAGTGTAGTCATAAGCACAGCAGTAGCAATGTCAGAGCTAAAGATGACTTCAGAAAAAACTAATTGCCACTAATAACCAGGCAGATGAGAGGAATGCTGTTCATTTCCGTTTAACATAATAAATTTTAAAGTGGTACTAAAGTGAACTGCAACAACTATATATTTAAGAAGCAGTTAAGTCATATAAATTAACACAAGTTGTACTCTAATGGCATACATGTCATCTTGCCAGTGTCAGAAGAAGGAGCCATGAGCCAGGACTGAGTGGTTCTGGCATCTCAGCAGCATAGGAAGCACAGTCCTGGCTTGAAGAGTCCCCTCAAACCTGGGTGGGCAGGTGCAGGCTTTCACTGCTTCTGACACTGCCACAATTTAAAGTTAAAAAGTAACCCTCATTACTGCCTAATTCAGAATTCTGCAGAATTCAAGAGAGAGTAAATAAAGGATTTGAATTTATTTGAGTTTATAACTGGTTTGGGTCTAATTCCACCGTCTGCTGCCGTTCTGACTGAGTTAGGAGCAACTTTTGCAATGGAATATATGTTTTGATGTGGCAGCGGAAACTACAGGCCACAGTGCTGGCTGATGAACACCTTATGGGATTAGTACTTCAGATTTTAAGGATGTGGAATGGAAAATGACCCATGGTTTCCACTGCCACAGTATACAACATATCACTGACCTTTGAAGAAGCTCTGCTCCGTCAGAAGACAGAATTTCTCTCTCTGGAAAAGTTCTACCTGCCTCCTGAAATAGGTGTTTCATTTTACTGGTGGACAAAGCCTAAAACTCAGAGCTGGGATTTGGTTTAGATAACCAGCTAAATATTTATGGCACCCCTAAATGCTCTCTCCTGTAACCCCTTCTCTTTTATTTCATTTTAGTCCTCAGATATGAGGGAGGAACAATGTCACTTCTGAAAAAGCTTGCATTTGGACTACTAAATGCTACATGCATAAATAATGTGTAAATTATTACAATATTTATATATATTTATACTTATATGTTCCTATATATGTGCTTCCCAAGCAGTTTTGTCTACATACACAATGTACATGTGTTTGCATGTATATACATATAATTATATAATTTAAATATAAAGCTGCATATCTGTATTATTATAATGTATAAGTTGTCTTACAAAATAAAAATGCACTAAAAGAAAAAGAAAATACCATTTTACTCTTGCCATATAAGAGTACAGTTGTGGACATAGTAAAGTGAGAGCTATAAAAGGAAAAGTATTTAACATTATTTTCAGAGCAGTAGTTACTAGTTAAGTCACCTGTGGCCGTGTAGTAGTCCTTTACAGTGTATTTCCCTTTCACCCTTTCAAAAATGTAAACTCTCTGTTTTTATTAGCTTTTCTTTTTCCTAATGTACAAATCCGTGTTGCCTTAAAACCCACCAAAAATAAAATATATAGAGTATAAGAACACTTTATCTTCAGTGAAAATTAACTTTCTCCTGGCTGACAAAAGGAAAATTGTCTGTTAACTGTGAGGTTTACTTGGCTCAAGTGCATATTTAGCTTACTTGGGTTTGCCATGGAACACTACGTCGCAAAAGCAAAGCAGAAAAGAGGCAGAAGCATGTAAACTGGCTGCTCTGTACCTGAAGATGAATGGGCTGCTGCTGAAGAGAAACAGGATACAGTCTATTTAGCAGCTCCAGTGACCAGTTCTAAACTGTGAGATATATACAGAGATCTGACTTGAGGTTTGGGAGTTGTTTGCTTTTTTTTTTAAAATGTCCATGTAAAGCCTTTCATTTCAGAGAGAACTTGGCAGAGATTAGCATATGCAAAAGCACTGAGCCGAGAGGCTTTTTTCTAGTGCAAAGAGTCTGCTGCAGTTTTCTAAGGTTATAACTGAGCATTTCAAATTTGACATGGAACAAATATGTCAATAATCTTCAAATGCGACTATATTAAAGACAGACTTAATGTAGCAACCCCACATGCATGTGTGACTAAGCACTACACACTAAGAGTAAACACTGAAGAATTAGACACTGAATAAAAGTGCCTAATGCCACTACATAAATAGTGTCACAATAAAAGTTTAAATGCCACTAATCCTGGTCTGATTATTTGGTATTTGGATTTGAGGTTTCCTTTAGTCTAGTTTCTACTAAGTACTTTCTAATTAGTAACATTAGTTTAGAAACAGCAATTGTCTCCCTCTGTGTTATAGTTTGGACACAAACCTCTAAAATACCCTTCAATTGCATCAGTGGGGTTGTTTCAGTAGCACTCATGACTGCTAAAAGAATTTTGATAGCCACTTCCTCATGGGCCTGAAATTAATTATTACAAGTCACACAGATAATATTATCTGTGTTTCCCTGTATACCCAAGGAAGACACAGCACTGTCATCTGAAAGGGACATAAGTTCAACATTTCCTTGGGTCAAGACACCCTTCACAGGAAGGCCAGGACTTTGCCTGCAGAAATGAAGGGTTGTAGGAAATAGGCACTGAACACCAAGAAAAACCCCAAGTCCAAGGAGATCCCACTCTCCACAATAAAGCCGGAAACTCTATCTGCAAAGTTTCTGTTAGCCAATGTACAAAGCAAAAAAAATTTTTTACAAATGTAGACAAATTAAAATCTTCCATTATATAGTAAAGCTGTAAAATAGCAGTGATGGTGGTGGTGATTTTGCAATAATAACTAGTGGCTAGAATGATAGCCAAGTTAAAAAAGAAAAATGCTATTTAATAATACTGAGTATTTTAATACTGAAAATAATACAAAAATCTTGATCCCTTCTGCATCTAATAAATGCTTTGTCAGGGAAGACTATGAATGCTCAGTAGGGAACCCCTAAGATCCTTTGTCCTGCTGAAATGGCATGAAGGGCAGGGAGGCATAATATCTCAAATATTTTAATTCACAAGCGAGAGCTTTTCAACCCTGGCAGCCCAAAAAAATACAGGTTGAGATATTTAAGTATTCAGTACTTCCAGAATGTTTTCATGTCATTTCAGCCCTGTTCAGTTCATCAGCCAAAATGCATCTCTGTGGGACCGATTACAGCCTCTAAAAACTGGTTGACCAGAAAATCAGTAAGTATTTTTTCTAATCATTTTAGGAATACAATTTTTCTAAGTAAAAATAACTAGGATATTAGGGTTAACAAAATTCTTTATTTGCTCTCATTGCTCAGGTTTCTTAGTACCAACTTTTAAAAATAGTATTTTTATACCACCTGAAACTAATATATGCAGCACTACGGTTACATCAGACAAATCATGGCTCAGAGAAATATCACAAACACCTGTGTGTAAAATGGGAAAGAATGATATTTTCCACCCACGTGGCAAACTGATGAAATGTTCACACTGTATTAACACTAAGTTGAACTCTAAAAAGAAGCCAAATTTATACAAAAAAGGTATTTTGGAAAAGAGGTCTTTTACACCGAGAGAGAAATATCATGCACCGATTATTTTCATTAAAAAAGTATGTACTTTAAGAAAAAAAAAAGAACTACTAAAAAACATCCAAAGCATATATATGGATGGACAGTATAACAAGTAATCAGTATTTTACCAATTAAACTATAAATGTCTGATTATGTTGACTGAGCTTAAGAAGTGTAAAAAGTGCTATCAGTGAGTTCAGGTCATAGTGCATGAGGGACTATTAGACATATTCTTTCATTAGTGATTAGCTCCCCACTGATTTGTGCTTGTCTTTTCCTGAGGATGTTGGTATGTGGCTGCGACACACAGGGAAAGTGAAAGCTGCTTTGGCAAACCGGTAACAAAACAACGATATGCTGTAATAAGCTGATTTTACAATGTAAGATCCCAGGATCCCTACTGGATTCACAAATAGTGAAGCCTCACTAATCAATTGTCACTGTTTAACTACTAACTACACATGCCAGGGCAAAATGGAGGGTCTTACAGACCTGTGTAACTATAAAGGGCCATTTACACTAATCTCACTGAATTTCACTGTTTGACTCGAAATTCTTTGTATAAGTACTAAGTAAACCAGTCAGTTTTAATCACTTCAAGGTGATAAAGGTTACAGTAAGCTGATACACTACAAACGACACTCATTTACATCTTGAATACAATTAAATGATAGTTTATCTGCAGTGAACACTTGTGGTTATCTGACCAAAACGGGTCAAAGGTTCCAGGCGTTTTCTCCTGAAATTACTCAGTGCTGCCTCTAATGACTGATAATTGAAAGCAGAGACTGGAAATATCAAATGTGGTAGGTGACAGATAAGCAACAGATTAATGCAAGTACTCTGTTACAGGACACTAAAAGGTCAGAGGCCCTAGGAATTAGCTATTGTGCTACTGTGAAAAGACAGACATCAAATAGCTGTTTACCTCATTCTTGCTCTTCTCTCCAACATTCAAATTCTAGTAGCATAAATTAGATTGTTTAAAGTTACTCACTTTTTAAAAAACAAGGCAGCAAATATTTTGTATGGTATGTGGGTAGGAGAAAAGTGATTCTAGAGAACCATACAGTGGTAAAAACCCCACCAAAATAAAACACCTATACTAGGCATAAATATTTAATGAAGTGCATCAGAAAGAACTTAAGAATTATATTCATCAGAATGTCATTCTCAGTTGAAGAGATCAAATAACAGACTCTAAAATATACATTTTAAAGCTTTGTACCTTTTTAGGCTTGTAGATAATGAATATCAACTTTAGAAAATCAGATTAAGTTTATCTTGGCAAGCATATCTTTTATCTTTTTTACTCTGGAAGTCCTAAAAACCTAAAACCTAATTAATATTGAAGTAAGTGGTAGCCTTTTCATTCTGTCCATTAGTCTTTGAATAAGTTCTGCAGTCTTCTAAAAAAGGTTTTAAATTAAGTGAACTTTTAAAGTCCAAGTGTGAAGAAAAATACCTTCCCAAATGGGTGATTGAAAAAAAGCACAGAGGACTATGATTCTACTTGTCTAAGCACTACTGATTTACTAGATTTTATAAAGGGCAAGAATCCTAATCTGGACTCAGGAAATCTATTTTGAGTTAGACATTGAAATTGTTAAAAATAGTCACCTGTCCTTCAAGCATTGTTTTGGACACCAGAGACTGATACAGTCAGCGGAGAGACAATTCTGTTTGTTAAAGATCAGCTGTCTTGTACCCACCAGTAAGCAAAACAGAGTAGTTTATCTGCATTTCCCATTTAGTCCTCTGCAGCTCCAGAGAACTGGACTAAGAGATAGCTCTTGTGCAGTCAAAGGACATTTCAATCATTATCAGCTGATTTCGATGACCATATCCTAACTGCCAGGATGCTGAGTAGCCCAGCAGTGGAACATCCTGGACCATTGCACAGAAGAAATGCAGAGGATGATGGAAAAAAAAAGAATTAAGTAAGTTTTTGTTCCCACATCTGATTTTTTAAATTCATTTGACATTAAACATTTACTAGATAATTATTCGGCTAAGTGTGTTTTAACAACAAAACTTCAGAGTTTGGTAGTTAAATAATATCCCCATTGCTTGTTCTCCCTTTAGTATCAAGTATTTTATATTTCTTTTCACCCTTTTCAGCAGGAGAGTGAGAGAGGGTTGGTGCCTCCCTGCATATTCCGTAGCCAGTAGTAAGGGAAAGGGGATGATTTGCAATTAATAACCCTTCATTTTCCTTCCCATCTACCTCCTCAGGCTGAGGTGGGAAAATTCATTGCACAGGTTTCAGGCATGTATGTCCGTGTGTATTGGGGAAGTTCAGAATTTACCTTCAGAACTGAGATTTTTTGGGAAAACATCTCTGATCAGGCACATAAGGATCACAGAATCACAGAATATGCTGAGTTGGAAGGGATCCACAAGGATCATTGAGTCCAGCTCCTGGCCCTTTACAGGACATCCCCACGGCTCACACCATATGCCTGAGAGTATCATTCAAACACCTCTTGAACTCTGTCAGGCTTGGTGCTGTGACTGCTTCCCTGGGAGCCTGTTCCAACACCCAGCCACCCTTTGGGTGAAGAACCTTTTTCAAATATCCAAACTAAACCTCCCCTGACACAACTTTAGGCTGTTGCCTCGAGTTCTGTCGGGTAAGAGATCAGTGCCTGCCCTTCCTCTTCCCATCACAAGGAAGTTGTAGACTGCAGTGAGGTCTTCCCTCAGTCTCCTCCAGGCTGAACAGACCAAGCAACCTCAGCCACTCCTCATACGGCTTCCCCTTGCTGAACTTCATATGGTTGATGATTTCCCAGTCCTCTAATTTGTCAAGGTCTCTCTACAGGGCCTCACTGCCTTTGAGGGAATCAACAGTTTTGTGTCATCTACAAACTTGCTTAATATCCCTTCCAGTCCTGCATCCAAGTAATATATGAAGATGTTGAAGAGCTCAGGGCCCAAGGTGGAGCCCTGTGGAACCCCACTTGTGACAGTTCACCACTCTGATGTGACCCCATTCACCATTACCCTCTGTGCTCAACTCATGAGCCAATGGCTCACCCACCACATGATGTGTTTATCCAGCTGTGTGCTGGACATTTTGTCCAGAAGGAGCCTGTAAGAGACAGTCTTGAAAGCTTTACTGAAATCCAAAAAGATGCCGTCAACTGGCTTCCCTTGGCCAACAAGGTGGGTTATTTTGTCATAAAAGAAAATCAGGTTTGATAAGCAGGACTTTCATCTCACAAAGGCATGCTGGCTGTGACAAATGACTGCATTGTCTTTCAAGTGTTTTTCAGTACTCCCTTCAGAATAATCTTCTCCATAACTTTACCAGGCACTGAAGGGAGACTGACAAGCCTGTCATTTCCAGGGTCCTCCTTCTTGCCCTTCTTGAAAACTGGGACAATGTTTGCCATCTTCCAGTCAGCTGGGACCTCTCTGGATTCCCAGATCACTCAAAAATCATCGAGAGCTTTTGCAATGACATCAGCCAGCTCTTTGAGGATTCTAGGACGAATCCCATCAGGCCCCATAGATTTGTAGGGATCCAGCTGGAGCAGCAGATCCTCCTCCACAGTTTCAGGATCAACTGGGAGTTGATCGTTCTCACAGTCATGGTCCTCCAGCTCAGGGCACTGAGACCCCTTTGGTCTCTCATCTATGTTGAAGACAAAGGCAAAGAATGCATTAAACACCTCTGCCTTGTCTCTGCCCCTGTTTATGGGGTGACCATCCTCATCCTGTAACAGGCTAATGATATTTCTATACTGCCTATTGCCACTAAAAACTCTTTTCATTGTTCCCCACATTTCTGATCAGCTTCAGCTCCAGCTGGCCTTTGGCTATTCAAATTTTCTTCCTATAGTAGTGAGTGGAATTTCTGTGTTCTTCCCATGTCTCTTGACCTTGCTTCCACTGGGCATACACCTTCCTTTTTTTGCCTTATTTGTAAGAGAAGATCCCTGCTCAGCCAAGTCAGCCTTCTGCCTCATCTGCTTGATTTCTGACATATGGGAATTGTCTGCTCCTGTGCCCTATGGAGGTCATGTTTAAAAAGTGACCAGCCCTGATGGATCCCATCACCTGCAAAAGCATTTTCCCAGGGGACCTTAGGACCTTACTAATTCCCTGAGCAGCCTGAAGTCTGCTCTCCTCACATCCAGAGTTGGCACTTTTCATCCTGGTAACAGAGATTTTAAACTCGATCACTTTGTGGCCGCTCTGCCAAGACAGCCACCAATCTCCACTTTGCTCATGAGATCCACTCTGTTGACAAGCAGAGAGCATCCTTCTGAGTTGTCTCCCTTAGGACCTTTTCTATATAGTTAACATCCAGTTTTTTTAAGAATCGTCTGGCCAGGGTTGTACCAGGTGTGTGAAGCTCCTGCCCAGTGCAATCAGTGCATCCCCTCTGTTGCCCACCTCCCTCAGCTGCCCAGGCACAATAGGTGTGAGACTCTGCAAGTGGAACCAAACAACAATGAGGATGATGGTCCATCTAGCTTGGAGGTGCTGCCAAGGTTAAGTCAGTCTACACTTTGCATCAAAACTACTTCCATAAAAAGAAAAAGGTGGGTCACTGTCATAGGAGACTCCCTATGAAGTCCCCTTAAAGACTTAAAGGGTTAGAGATATGAAGACAAAGCTTCCTACTCTGGTAATGCCCTCAGATTAATATCCATTATTTATTTTTCTGGTGGCCAATGATGAAGTTGCAACAAGAGGGACAAACAGGAGAGACTTCAGAGCCTTGGGATGATTGATTAAAAGATCAGGAGCACAAGCAGTGCTTTCTTCTGTCCTTCCAGTAGCAGGGAATGATGAGGGAAGAAACAGGAAGAGCCAACAGATCAATACCAGCATCACTGGCAGAATGAGCCAGTGATCTTAAAGGTCTTTTCCAACATAAATAATTCTATGATTCTGTGATACCTTACATAAAAAATGTAGGCAGGGGTTGAAAATTGGTGTCCCCAAAATTACATTCCACACATACCCTATCTTAGACAAAAAAGTCGTTGTCAGAAACTTAATCCACATTCTGATCCCCCTCCAACTGAAGCAAAACCATTTCCATAATCAGTGGGGATTTTGCTTAATTAGAAAGGGCAAGTCAGCAGAAATTTTACTTTTTTTCCTTGTAACATTTCTGTTTCTTAAGAACTGCTTAATTGCAGTATTGTATATTTGAGTTTCCTTTTATTTATTATTATTATACTGGTTATATTTAAAGTAATTATAGATTTACAGATGTGGTTTTGAAAGAATTATATAAATTACTTTAAGATCAAATATACATTCTTATTAAAACACAAAGCAGAAAGTTTGATCAGTCATATTCTGAAGCTAGTTACACGGCTGTAAAGTTACAGTTATTTCACTAAATTCTTTATTTTCAGGTCAGCTACTGACAACAATGAGCAACATTTGCCTATTTTGCTTAACTAAATTAGGTACAGATTGAAAATCTTTTGATGAAATACTTTGCAGTTAGTGACAGTTTTAATAAATGAAATATTATTTATTGACTTGAGACGTTTGATGGCAGAACATGCCTTCCGTAATTGAACAGAATTACTGAACTGTATGAATTGCAAAGTAATTCAAATGAAGATAAATTCAGAGGAAAAACCCTTCCACAACTGCAACAGAATCTAAAGCAAGAATAAAAAGAAAAAACAAAATTAAAAATCAAGCCAACAAAAAAAAATTGCCTGTCCTTTTTCCAAGCAAAAAGTACACTTAAAGATTTTCTTTCTTTAACCCTCAAAGAAATGCATTTCAATATCCCATACTTTAAGAAAAAATAAGTTAGAATATTCATGTATCTTAACCAAGCATTTAGAATTACATCTTTTGAGGGCACTGATCTAGTATTAAAATATTAATTTCTTAATTTTGCTGCTGTAGTAAATAAGATCTGATAGATTCTTACCCATTAAAGAAAAACACATTTGAAAAACTCATAATAGTGTAAAACACTATCATATTACTAAGGACTTTGAAATTCTGTGATTTCTACTTCCTAATCCTCTGAAAACATACATGCAATGTATTCAACTTTAGTAAGTGGTAGGCAGCAACTACGCATATAATGGAAGTTACAAACCAATACTAGAATATAAATGAATATTTAACAGGATAAATTTCTTTTTTTTCCGTGGATTACTTTAAGAATTAGAACTCAGTTAATAATTAAAAGCTTTCAGCATTCCCTCTGACAAGGAAAGAGTTCCCAGCAACCACATAACTGTGTCTGCCAGCAACTTTCATAAGCAGAGACCTAAAGAAATGCCTCGATCAAAGAAGCCTAACCATGCTTGGCTTTCTCACACATAATCTCCCAGGTGATCTGTAAGCTGTGAGATTACCCACGATACCTTCTTGTTACTTTACACACACCAAAAAAAAAAAAAAAAAGTTTTAATGAAATTGCCGGTCTTCATTTAATAGCCAATGTTTTGCTGAAAATTGCTCAGCTAAACATGTGTTATTCATTCAATTTACTCTTCTTCCAAGTCAAATGCACTTGCTCAACAAGTCAAAACAAGTGCTGCTCTGCAGCTGCTCCACTAATAATTAAATCCTGGAAGGCTTTCAATTGTTGATTCAAAATAAATGGAAAAGCAACACCCAGCTTCTCTTATGCTGGTTTGAACACAGCCAGTGCAACTAGAACAAAGAGATAGAGCCATGTAAGTGAATATATAAATATAAGGTATAAAAGATAGCTGGCTAAACAGTTCCTCAAAATCTACTTTTTCTGATGGTTTCAACAGTGTAATGCACTGTGTCCTTCAACCTCCCAAATGCAAAACTTTCACTCCAGTTGTTCAGCTGTAGCATGAAGCACAGCAAAAATACAACTGCACATATGTGCTTTTTCATTTTTAATAAGTAAGGACCCTGTGATTTCCTCATTAAATCATGCTATATTACAAAGGCACTCCAATCACAAATGCCTATGTTAGCCTAAATCTGCTAGATTTTCAGTTATTGTCAGTTTCATCAATGATAATTAAATCTTTATTTGAAAGAATAGATCAGATCAAAGATTCATCATGTAGTTCTGAGATAATACATCATGATAAATACATACAGATAAATTACCTAATCTTTACACCACCATGCCTCAGGTTGCTAGTTTTGCCTGCATTTTCAACAATGTCTATTTTGCCTCATCTTTGGCTAAGCCAGTACATTTTGACACCATCTGTCAATAGACTTCCATTTTTTCTCATGTTTAATTTTGTTTTTCTATAATCACAGATCATCACAAAGAAAACTAGCAATTATTGCCAGGTTTCTGACTGTGTGTGAAAGTCAGAATGTCAGATCAACACAACCCCAAGGTTAACAAATGACAGAGGAAAAGATCCCTCTTGGGTTCAGCTGCAACTGAATAGAAACAAAAGTTATACCTCTGGGATCCAATGGTCAGAAAATAGGTGTAAGTTATAACTGTTTTGACACTGTAAAAGTATACAGATGGAACATAACTTCTGAGAAGGGTGAAAGGGCATATATCATCATAGGGTGACTGGCAGGGGAGGAAAACCTAAACATTAAAGCACACTCTATCTTCCCACATCTCCTTAGTTCCTGCTCATGTTAACCCTGTGCTCACTTCCACCCACCGGTGGCAAGTCACTCCACTACTTACCATTCACACATGTTATCTAATAAACTCTATCTATTTCATGATGTGGAATATTTGGAATTAATTCCACAGAAGTTTTGTCTGCTTGCCAAACTGGGTACGAATGGATAGGCAGTATTTTCTGCTTACGCTGTGCTCACATCTATTTCAATATTACCCATATCCATTAACGCCGACCGAACATTCCATAAAAAACAGTCTAGCTGTAACAAGGATGAGAAAGGAAACCCACAAAATCATCACATTTAGAGAGTAGAAAAAGGCATCATTACATATAACAAATGAAAAATTATTTTGCTAGGCTACCTTATAAGAGAGGATATTAACTACATTCCCAAAAAGTAGCTGCTCACAGGCCATGTGCTTAGCTAGTGTGCCAGTTTAGCTCACATGAGTTCAGAAGTCCTCAGATTTATACTTTGGTTGCACAAGCACATACCAGGCTAATCACTGTACTGACGAAGTCATGACCGTAGAACTAAAAATGTAAAGAGACTGGAATTTCATCTTTTATAAACCCTTAGCACTTGTTTTGAAGGTTTGTCCTGTGCATTCTTCCTGTTGGCCAGCACCAAGGACCCAACTAGGAGACTCTATATGGTACTGAGAAAGAGAGCAGTAGGGCCAGAGGAATAGCAGAGACAGGCCCTCCCAGACATTACACCTGAAGCAAACAGGAGGAAGATGCAGAGGAAGAGCAGGCAGGAGACTGGCTGGCAGTGCTGAGGAATGGCACTTTCAGGCAGCAGGTTTTAACAGCCAGTTTGAGAGTTGGCTGTGATTTTAACAACCTGTTAATACTGATTCAAAATGCACCCTTTCCTCTGCAGCTCCATCAGTCTAATCTGATAATGATTTATTCTCACAGAGAGACATTATTTCACCCCCTTATCACTGCTCATATAGAAAAACTGCTCATATGTTCCCCTCAACAAGAAGGAAAAAATACGTGGACTTTTTTCTTCCTCAAAGACGTTTAAAACTTATTCAAATTAATGAATATTTTGACCCTCTTTCAGGGCAGAAACTCACTGATCATTAGTGAATAAAATTTCTCTGGGTTGGCCATCCAGCATTATGCCTGCACTGCCAGAGGAAAGGAAAGCTAATCTTCACAAACAATATTTGTGCCCTGAAAGAGCTCAGATCAGCTCCAGGTAATGTGGCAGTAGGTTGTGATCCCTCACAGTAGATTTACTTTGGACAGACCTGGGAGACACAGGACTCTCAAAATGACATAAAAAGTAAGAAAATAATTTCCAAAGTAGGGAGAAAAAGCATGAGCCTTTGAACCCACAGTACTGTTCATTCAACGATTGTCTGAGGCAACATCATCACTGCCCTCCAAAAAAAAAAGAAGTAAGAATGAATGATACCAATGAATAAGACGAGTAAGGTCCCTCTTCTTTGTAGTTACTTAGTCACAGAGCCACAGAACAGCTGAGGTTGGAAGGGACCATAGGAGATCATCTGCAACAATCCCCTGGCTCAGGCAGGGCCACTTAGAGCTGGTTGGCCAGGACTGTGGATGTGCTTGTAAAATTTCTGCATTTCCAGTATTATTCCACCTGGGACTGCATTTCTCACATTCCTTGCCCAGTTACTTATGAACGCAATAACCAGGCTGATCGTAGAGGTGTAACACATCTCTGGGACAGCAAAGATGATCTGAAGCTCATCCTATATGCTGAACTCATGTGTCTCAGACAAAACTTCGGTGTCTTTCTGAGCAGAGCATAACAAGAAGCAGGGAGTGAGAACCTGATCACCAACACAGTGTTTTCATTTCAAATGTAATCTTTTTGGTTCAACACCACTAAGAATATTTCACATATATTATACAGCATCTGATCAACCTTTGCCTTTGCACATGTTTGCGCTAAACTTTTGTTTCCACTAGGGGTAGAAGTGACAACTGCCCTGATCTTCAGGAATATGTCTGGGTTTTTATCAAGCAAAAAACCCCCATTTGCTCATCTCCAAAACTGGAAGCATCACAGTCTCTTCTTTTGGGAACATGGTTTCATTTCCATTTTGATGACAACGTGCTCCCTACCTGCGGACAAGCTGAAGCAGCATTGTTTACTGGAGTTGGTGGTAAATCTCACTGACCCAAAGTGATATAATATTAGTAAAAGAAGCTTCATTACTGTACAGCAGTGGCTGGTAATATAAACACAGGATGAAGAGGATGGTAAAGTAAAAACAGGATGAACTTGTTTGGGAGCTGTGCCCATGGAGCCAAAATTTCAGTTCATGTGTGTGCCTGTATATTGGTTCAAGTGCTGTGATGAACCCCTTTCACATAAGGCCTGTCCTGTACACACACACATGCTAGTAAGCACGTCTCTTGTATTTTGCATTTCTAAGGAATGCATAAAAATATGGAGAAAGCAGAACACAGCTGCTGGGAAACCAAAATGGTGGCAATATGCTGTTAATCTTAATGACATTGCTCCCACCACTCTGACCCAGTGAATTGCAACATGAACTCAAACTACTTAGAATTCACTCCACAGAATCAACTGCCACTGGATTTTGTATTAACACACACACACACATATATATACAATAAAACAACATTAAAAATATATTTCCTTACATTAAAAATTTGATATATAAAATGTTTCTCCTTGTAAATATGATCTCATTATGATATCCAGGCTCATTAAACACGATTATTAATTCAATTGTTTAAGAAGTGATGAAAATAATTACTTTTTGAAGACCCATAGTGTATAACTATAGCGTATAAAAAAGGAGCTAACCAAAGAATCAGAGAAAAGAAAAAACTTTATTCTGAATAATACCTAATTTTAAATTACCATGATAAACAATACTATATAGAGTCACATTATACTACCTCTCAAAATGCTGAAAAACAAACCAGCCTTCCCTGAAAGTCGTCATATGTCATTGTATGATTTCAGATATACTTGCTGTTGCTTGATACCAAACAGGATTTAAACATTAGGATCTTTCAAATACCTTAATATGGCATTCAGCAAATTCTGTGTTTTATTTTTAATCATATAGGCTTGTAACTAAAATCAGTACATAAAAAACATAAATGTAAAATATAAATGTAATTTTGTCTAGTTGAACCAAAGGTTGAACCTTTGCTACAGGAAAGACAGTACTTTTAGCTTTCACAGTATTGTGAGCTGTGGGTGATACTGCGTCAGTCTAGAGGCTCACCTAAGTAATTTGTCTTTTTTATCTAGAATATGACTCATGCTGGATGACAAACCATTGCAATAATGCCATAATTATGTGCAGTTTACCACTACAAACAATTAATTCTTCATGGCACTTCATTCTCCAATAAGTCTAATTATCAGAATTTTAATAAAATAAAATTCAAAGTATATTCTTTTGCCTTGTGCTCCTTAAAGTTTTTGGACTGGACTTTCACTTCATAATAATAGTGTTACAGCTTCTATTTCCTTTTCTCTTTATTCATTTTAGGAAATTAAGTTTACTATGATCTTATAAATCAAATTTGTGGCAAGTGAGCTATGGAATGACAACCATAGAGGAAGCATACATGTATGTCTCATCACTAGTGAGAAGCATTACGTTCAATGGCAGGTTTCAAGGGCCATTTGCTATATGAAAAACATTGTAAAATAAGTATATGAAGTTGCTTTCTGAGCCTTTGGAGTGCCCCTCTTCAAGAATTGCAGCTCTTTCTGGATGTTAATTTGTTTTAATTTTTGTTTTGTTGCAGCTACAGGAGATAATTGCTGCTCGTTAATGAATGCTTAGATGTGCTCAGAAATCATCAATGCATAGAAGATCTCATAGCAAAGATTATATAAGTCTCCAAAATCTTATGGGAACTGGCAATTCTATGGAAGCATAAGGAACTCTGAAGTTTTGGAAAACAACTGAGAAACCACTTGTGACAACAGAGGTTTGTCTCTTTTATATCTTCATATGTGAACTTCAGGCCTTGCAATACTGTTGATACATCTCTCACTCCTTTCTTCATCTCTTTGGAAAAATATCCAAGCCTTTAATCAGAGAGGAGTGGCCCTTCTCAGAACAAAGAAAAACGTGTGGTTTTATTCACAGAAGTACCAACGATCCTACATGGATCCAATTTTGCAATCGACTGGACAAGCCACAGCTCTTATTGACTTAACTACAAGATTACTCAGCACCTCATACCACTGAATTCTGCTGCTGTTTTAGTCCTCAGGTCTTTGGAGCAGATCCATAAACTCTCCTCCTTATTTCAAAATGTTACAACAGGATGTAATTAAGTACAATTAACAAGGAGGTCAAACGGTCATCTGATAAACACTGGTCCAAACAGGCAGCTTGAAAGGTCAGGGCTGGTAAAGCCACGTAGTATTGATGGGAAAGAATATTATGATTTAAAGGGGAAAAAATCCTAATGACTAAAACTGAAAAGATTTACATGCTTTCTATATTACATACACAAAGCCTCGCACACAGACTGATATGCATGCCCACATGCCTCAAAGAGGCACAAACCTAAATTCTGAGAACAAGAGCTAAACTATCCATACATCCTCTCTCCATTGCACTGGTACACAAATCTCAGTTTTCATGCTTAAATTCCAGTGTTTCTTTTTCACTGTTTTGTGAACTGTCCATTTTAAGAACACTATACTTGTCATCCTTTTAGAAGGACTTTTTTATCCCTTTCTAAAATAACACTTGAGAATACCATGATCAAATGGAAGGTGGTGCGAGGTTCTTGGGAACAAAGTATTTTACAGAGTGCACAGCCAGAGTAAAAAGAGGCTTTGCAAGAAGAAAGCTATACCACTTCTCTGCAAGGCTGAAGAATGATAGTGCACAGAAATGAAACTGAACACAGGAATATTTGCCCATCCTCATTTTATGGACTGGAAAACAGAGGCACACTGTTTTCATTCTCTATCTGAGGCTCTTAGAGTTTTTCCTGTTTGGCTGTTCAGACATTTCACTCTCTGACTTTAACGTTTAGGCTAGTTGGGGGCCCAGACAGACTCACTGCAAAACTTTTGCACACATTTCGTATATAGGACAGCAAGGTAACCTGGTCAGGAGCAGCAGATTAACCTTTGGGATCACTAGCATATTATGACTTGTAGTTACTGACAGATATCCCAGCTGGGGTAACCTTGGGAACAACCTTCCCAAAGCGATGTTCCTGCTGAATCTCTGCCATCATAAATCACCACAAAGACTACAGTTGTCATGGGGTTTTGTGCTGGGCTTGGACTTGCTTCCATAGCATTATCATCCGCTCTACTGTTCTGCCACTCTTTCAGTTTCTCAGGTAATGTTTTTGCAAACTGCACCAGTAGAATAGCATGGCTCCAGGCACCAGCTGCCATCAGGTACCAACTGCCTGCTACTCCAAAATCAGCATCCTGCTCATTCAGCATCCCTGCTCTTTCTTTTTTCTATGGCTCCAGAACAGAACAGAATTTTTTTTTGCCAGAATTTTTTTTTTTCCAAAACAGAATTTAGCACCTTTGGTTCCAAAAATGGTGCCATTCACAATTGTAAAAGTCAAACACAGTATATTTTTTAAATTATTTTGCACTACATTATAGCATACCCCACCTTTATTTCCCCTTTACTTTTAAAAGATGCATTTTTTAAAAGGATATGCTTAGCCAAATTGCTCCTAATTTATAATAGTTACTCTGGAATAGGGATAGAGTTTTGCCAGACCATAAGAATTTAACTTAATTAATTTGACTACAGTCAAATACCTATGAGTTAAAACAACAATAATTTCATTTCATAGACACAGCTTACAAATGGATATAATTACAGAATCATTGAAGAAGACTCTTATGTTCTCATGGGGTCTGAATAAGTAATATTGTTAAGTAAGATAAAGATAAACCTAACAGAAATTTCACCTGTTCAAATTTCTTCCTCTTTCTGATTCTCCTTGAAAAAGAGAGTTAGGTGGAATTTTGCTTCTGCAAAGCCACTTGTTATCCAGCTACAAGTACATTTCACATACCAGCATGAGCTGTCCTGGTTAGTCTTCTAGGTTCTGACTCATTAATAATTGCTGTCTCAGTTTGCCCTGAATTGCAGCAGGGAAAAAAATAAAACCACATTTTGGTGATGTACAACACATACCATTGAGTTGTGGTTGATAAAGTCAAGTCCTTAATCTGTTGCACCAGAGCTGTTGCTCAAAGAGCTGGAAACTAAGCATTTAAATGCACCTTTTGGAGCATCCCTCATAAGAGTGGGAAGTTTCTAAGTGGAGAGCTGATCTGTAAAACCTTTCCTTTTCTACTTGTTTTACAGTCATATCTTGTATAGAAACAAATTGACCACTCAGTACAATGCACAAACCAGCTCCTGCTTGGTGTACCCCACCCACAAACTTGAATAATGTAGTTGTCAGGGTTGACAAGGTCTGCCTGCTCTAGCATTTCTGTGTTTTATAGGAAAGTTTAACCAGGGGTGTTATTTTAAGAGATGAGCAAATGGGGAAACCCCATGGCCTAGCCAATAAATATGAACTTTAGGTGCAATGGAGCACTCATAAATATGACTCAGAACAAGGGGATTCATTGTTTCTCCTGACCCCTTTTAGCTGCTCCTCTGATCTCAGCCTCTCTGTGTGCGTCATGGCAGCCCTTATCCTTTAACCTGTGGTTTTTAAAAGCTAGCTTCTAAGTTATTTATGGCTGCAAATGTTAGTAGCCCATCTGTGTGTACTCCCTGCACACACATACTGAAGGGTGGGAGGAGCTGCATTTTATTTTGCAAGGATGAAAAGTTTTGCCCAGGAAGCCAAGTGCCTGGGGAGGTTGAAGTAGTTTGTCTGCCACAAGGGACTGAGAAGAAAAGTGCTCCTTTTGCCTTCAAGGCTTACTGAGAGAAGAAACCCATACCTGGACTCATTTTCCCTTTCATTTGCACATTATTTATATATGCTCCTTGCCCTCTCTCTGTCTGCATGCAGCTTCTTCTCTCTGTCATAATAAACTTCCACTTTTGTAACTCTGCTGGCATGGGAAATGCTCTCAGGTGCTGCAACACCACGCTGCATGTGAGGAACAGAGGAGTAGGACTAAATCTTCCAGTAATACCAGCTCCTGAAGAGGCTGTTTCTCTGTGATGGACCTTACCCATGCCTAGCAGGCCTGTATCCAATCCCCCATGTTGGTTGTTACCTACTGAGAAGAAGAGGGATGTCTTCCCTATTTTTCTCTCATGCCTGCTCTCATTCCTTCCCTCTCTATTTTCCCCACTGTCACCTAATCTCACCACTTCTTGGCCTTTAATCCTTTCTACAACCAAATGCCACTGACATAAAACTAAAGTTCAGTGACCCTGCCTAGACAGTGGGGGTTAGAGACAAGGGAAAGGACAAGGAGGAGAGAGGATAGGGAAGTGTGGGAAATAATTATAAAGTCTGGTAGCAGCCAGAGCCCTCCTGAAGCCCTGGGGAGCCTTTCTTTAGCTGGAGGCTGCAACTGGCACTTCATAAACTGTTCATTCTCAGCTATGTGGAAACACCAGATGACACCTACAGTGATCAAACTGCAATCAATCAATTTTCTGCAAAAGTATAATAGTTTGTATGCAAGCTGAAAGGAACTACCATGGTTAAAAAGAGAAGAAAAAGGAACTGCCCCTGTTGTAATTACCTCCGTAACTCAGGCAGTAAGTAGGCAGGTAGCCATGGTAAAATTCTTTGCATAATTTAACATTCAGAGAAAATAATAACAAGAGCAATAAGGCTGGGAGATCACATAGGTGCCAAAGTTGTCCTGTTATCTAAACAAACAACCCAGAGTTTAGGGAGCACACCAAGAGGCTCTCCATTCAATCCTAATGCCCTCCACACAGAGGCATCTCCACAACTCTCCCTCTTTCTCACTCATGGCTAGCCAGAGTCACTGCAAGATTGTGTTTTCCTGGGAAAATATGCACCGTACAATACATACAATCCCCACAACCCCACCCAAAGTCTGTGTTTAGTCTGGAAAGGAGCACTTCCTAAAGAAGAAGGAGAACTGGGTCAGCCGTTCTTCCCAATGGGAGAAATATTAATACCAATATATTTATATATAATCATACATATATATAGCTTTTCACCATGCACGTCTAACCATCTGCTAAATCAGTTTCTCTTCAGTTATCTGCAATTTCTTTCAAACCTGTTGGCAAGGAAAGTCAGACAGTTTTATATCCCAGTTAATGGAGAGCCTGACATTTTTTTGGCTGGTTAGATGCAATAATTTACTTGGATTTAAAGTGTTAACTTTGGCAAAAAAATTAATTGACAGTTATAAAAACATTATTTTGTTAGATGATATTTATAGATCACACACAAACCTATTTTGAGGTAGAGCTATATAGTTCATAAGATTCATGTAACTTGAGAGATTTCAAAGGAAATATAAAATATTTCAATATAAAACAACAAATGTAGTATAATTCCAAAATGGAATATGGAGAACATTTCTTGCTCAAAATCAAAAGCAAACCCTAACAACCCACTCTGTCATCACACAAAAATTGGTCAAAATTGCCTACTGTACTGTAAGGATTGGATGAGGATTTTTTAGGACATGTCATTCTGTAGGTAAAGTCTTTTTGTTCTAGAAATAAATAAACTTATTTTGCAAAAAGGTGTATTAATATTTAATTTGATAATAGGAAATTATTCCATAATTAATAGCTATTTCTAATGTCTGACTGCATATCTGGGTCACAAGAAATTCATTCCACTCACTGACTGGGTGACAAAAATTTTATTAAGGGAAAAAAAAAATCTTAGGATTTCAAGATGCCAAGTGATGTCTACTTCAGATGAAGGTTAAATGAGACCTACTTGATCTAATTTGTTTAAATTTTATGTAAAAAAGAGAAAAATGACATCTTAATGACTTTGGGTTGCCCTTCAAAAAAACTTCACAAATGTTTTCTCATTTTTTCTCAGTATTGATCCCATTCCAAAATTAAAGATGTGGGGTCTATTTGTTATTTGAGAAGTTTTATCTCTGTAACATCATCCCTTTGTTCAAGGCAAGATAATAGCACTACTTCTATCACTTTAGTTAAGGCTGTGTCAATATTTTCATTAGAAGCCTGCATTTTATGGACTAAAACTGTGCTACAGCCAAGGAAATTCATGTACAGTTAAAATTAAGACAACAACATCTGAAATCCGGTGGAAAAGAAAAAAAGAAAATGTGCTCATTTCTAAGCTTTAAGGAGAAAAGTTTATGATTCCAGCTCCCCTTCCACAGCTCCTGGCATTTTATAGTTTAGCACTCTATATCCCTCGCTGATGATATGTTAGCTGTGAGTGGAAGGTTGTAGAAACTGAATTAGTTTAATGTAAGAAATGAGCTACTACATATGCTCAAGGTCTGATTGCAGTTAGGAATCCTTTCTTTTTCATGTGTAACAAAAATGTATTTGTACAGGTATTCGATGTGGATCGATGCAGTATAGGCTTCTCAAAGTAGCTGTATAAAAAGTTGTTCCGTGCTATATTAGCATTCTCCAATGTACACAATGGGCTGTAAATCTTATGAATTTATGTATTTGCTTAGTGATTCAGGTTTTAGAAAAGAATATAAACCTTAAGACAGTGTTCAAACTTTGGGTAGAGAAGATGGACAAATATGAACAGCCCTCTGTGCCTCAACACAAAATTTCTGTTGATTTCTGTGTCTGATTTAAGAACTGAATGCAGCACATGTGTCTTGAGGATTATGTGATTGCAGAATCACACTGTGAGTGAAGAAGAAGAGTTTGAGAAGTCATTCTGGAGCATACCAGTTACTTTAAAAACCTCAATAATATCGTATCCTTCTTAGCACTTGTAGGGCAGGGTACAAATTTTATTTCATGTTTTTGAGATTAATTTTACATGCTAAGAAAGAAAATGTAATAGAAAACCACAAAACTTCTACATATTTATACCCTATTTTATACAAGGTTCATATCAATTGACAGCAGCATGTGAAGAAAGCAAATAGACTTGCTTATCTAATGAAACAATCTGCTAGGAGAAAAATTAACAGACGTGTTGTAAATAAATGAAAATACAGATCATTTGAATTGCATGAAAAGGAACACTTAGGTATCGTGGATTTAATGATCACTTTGATGAAAATGGAAAAATCAGTATTTGAAATGTTTAAATGCAGTTTACAAAAGTGCTGCTGTTTCTCCAAGCCTCAGATGTGTACATGTTTTTTTATTAAATCCCCCTCTTTCGGTGAGAGGTGAAGAGTGGGAACACTAACATTTATCTTAAAAAAGTCATTCCATTACTAAATTTTGAGTGAGCAGAAAAGTGAGTAGGACTACATGAATATTATTTGCCTGTTCTCTGAGGAACAAGGTATCCTATATATGTCATTTTGGGAGACCAGCCAAAAAGAAGATGCCAGAACTCTAAACAGTCAGGGCTTTGCTATAATATAATAAAATATAATAACAGGATAAAAAAACCAGTCAGTGAGGAAAACAAAGTTCTGAATTTGTGGGTGATATAATCAGATCTTTGAAAACCCCAGTGTGTTTAGTGTAGGATTTATTCTTTGACTGCTGGACCAAACCCAGTTAACTCCTCTGTTACACTCATCAATATTTGTGGACAGTTGCCAACACACACAGTCTTATACAAAACACAGGACAAGACATAGTCTCTGTCTTGTTGTACCTTTCAAGAAAGAAAGAGATGGAAATTCTGATATAAATTCCAGTAGAAAGAACAGGTGTTTACAATTTTAACTTCAGGAGAAGTAAATGCATTCTTATTTTTCTCCCTGATTGCTTGAGAGAATTATGATCGCAGTTCCCTTGATGATTATTTTCTAATTTTTTTTTTTGAAAGTGAGGCACTTGCAACTCTGACAGTTTGATTTTTAATCAAAATCAACTTACAAGTTTCAATTTTTATTCTTTAATGCAAAATTATTTGTCCTTGTCTATTTTTTTACTTTACCTTTTAACCTTATTCAATCTTTTCAATTTTATGCTTAATAATTTCAATCCAACATCTCAGCTACATAGTTATTGTTCTAGTATATATGTCTTCAATTTTTATAACTGGCTACAATTATATACAAAAGTTTCAATTTAAAATATCATGATGATTAATAGAGTTTTATAATAACACCTTCTGTAATTAATTGTGTGCAACTATGAACATGGTGAATACTATTTTTAGAGCACATTAATTTGATGCAAGTTGACTGAGGCTTCAAATCTAAAACCTGTTGAGTTATTACTATGATGCATCCGCATTTATTGATTTTAAGGTACAGCATTAGCATTCACTTATCACTGCATATTTTTCCCCATTCTACATTAAAAGAGCTTGCCCTCATCTGTCACAATCTTATACTGCATAAATCATATAAAATGATCCCTTGTTTCCGTGATTTATTTCATTTTAATGTTAATTATACTCAAACATAGGATTGTTTAATAAAAATGTTGAAGCTAATCTATATTAGTCGTCAATATTTTTTACGCACGTTACATGGCAGAATGTGCAATAAACCACAACATCCAACACGTATGGAAGGGCATTTAAACTGAATTAGGACTTAGACTAACTTATAGCTGAGACACGTTTTAATTTTACAGATGCTGAATAAAACCTGACATTTACACAGCATTTTCTTATAAGTTAATGGTGTCTATTAATCATAATCACTTGAAAAATACAGCATCTTACCCCCAGTTTTCACAGTTTAGAAACATAAGATGTGCTTTAGCTTGTCAGAATTACTTTCTTAAGGCAATACTGGTTTCCCAACAAAATGAGTCAAATATTAGAAACTTCCCACCCGAGGTAAGACACTCATTGGAAACCTGCATTCTTCCAGACAGGGTTTGTGCCTGAGGAAGTGCAGAAGGATCAGCCTAGGACATATCTGACAGTGAGCTTCAAAGACTTCTACTTATTCGCTGCAAGAAGTCCACTTGAAATAAAAGACATTTTGAGAAATCAAAGGCTAGGTCCCGTGTAAATAGTCCTCAGGGCTGCTGATTGAATGGTCTGTGACATATTTACAGAAGGTATTTCTCAGGACACACAAGGAAAATTTTTGCAGGATCACTGCCTTGACTAATGCTGTGGAGATCAGAGCATTTCCTATTTTCCTGTATTATGTTGCCATTTTAAATACATCTGACTACAGATACTCTGGGTAAATCGAGGCATGCAATGTTAACTTAAAAGTAATTCATGGATAATATGTAACTGTTTCTTAAGGACAAGGAACACATTTTAAAAAAAAAAAAAAAAAGAGAGATTCTGTTTTTCCTAGCCTGCTATTTCAGGAGCAAGAGCAACAAGCAAATGTATTTAGGGTTGTGGATATATTTACTCTTAAGGAAAAAGATCTCAAAATTGAACACCTCCTTATCTGCCAAAAATTAATGAAAAGTGATTTTATTATTATGAGAACTAAAGTATAGAGTGTCACTTTCCTAGAAATTTAAGTTATTGAGGATTTTAGTGTTTGGGAACATTTTTAATTCTGCAGCAAGGATCAAAGATCTGGTAGAGGTAAAAGTTACAAAAAGTGTGTGATAATCTGAAAGTATTTTGGAACATGTACTGTTGTACAGAAAGTATTATCCTGGAAAACAAGAGCTCATCAGATTTTGTACTTCAAGTCTTCAATTAAATCTCTTACTGTTCAAGTCAAATGAGAAGGGTTTTTTAGGCAAATTTATGAGTCCTGCAGCATTTAAAACACTTATAAAAATAGTAAATGCATTTCATGAATTATTTGCAGCTTTCTAAATGAGATTTAAGTTAGTAAAGAAATACGTAGCTGCTTTTTTTAACTACACTGTAACTGGTAAGCATGTTTATTATACTCAGAAGCCAGTGTAGTTTAGTTTTATCAGATTTTGTGTCTGAATTGATACAATTTTCAAAAGCATTCTTTGCTTGCATGTTTCTGGTGTTTAATACTTTACTTGTTATTTAATTTATTTATGACACAGAAAATAAGAACCATTGCAGACTGAGCACCATGGCAGTATAATAAAATACAGTCTGTAGTTATTAAATAGAAATAACAAAGAAACAGCAACAGATTAAAATCCAGCCATCCAGCTGAAAAGATAATAAAACTCTGACTCTAACCAACACAAAAAAAAAACGCATTAAATAACTTAAGAATTTTTTTTTAAATGGCTTAACTTTTCCCTTTTCATAACTTTCTAGGCTTTAAAATATTAACAACTGCTGCTTGTTCATGTGTGAGCTTTAAGGAAAACAGTGGGGGAAATAAATGAGCAATAGGCATAAGTGTTTGATTTTTTGAGATTAAAAAAAAAAATAAAAAGGAGTTAGTTGGCCTAAGGCTAGAATTTTCATTACATCAATGAAAGAAAGAAAACAGAAGCCAGTAGAGGGGAGTTATAGAAACTGACTTTATATAAACAATGAGAAAAATCTTTTTTCCATGGCCACCTACAACGTAGCTACTTCACCATCAGTACGATTTTTCTTTTACCAGTGGCACAGCAGCCGGGGCCCGATCCTGCCGTTTTAGAACAGGTTAAGCCTGGCCGGGAGGTTTTCCCCTCACAAAATCTAGCTAACAGTTTGTCAAAGAGAGCAGAAACAAAAAAAAAGAACATTCCACGTACCTAAATTGACAAAGCTCATGACCATGTCAGCATCATTCAGAAAGTTGGTGTCGTGCAGGCTGGCTAAGGGAGGATTCTGTGTGGTCAGGGGGGTCATGCGAGATAATTGTATTCTCCGTGAATATCCATTTGGAGAGGCAGGGTATCCTTTCCGTATCCCTCTGCTCTCCCCTGCCATTGATCCCTTTAGTGAATACTCCAGCTCCTCAGTGTTCTCTTCATTTGTCATGGCATTATACAGGTCCAGCATGAAGAGGGGTGCAGAAGAAGCCTGCTTTCCTGGTGAAAATGGTCTGGGTCTGTGAGGTAAACCCAGGATAGAGAGAATCTCTCTCTGAATCTCCCTTCTCTCATGGTTCCGCAGCCTCCTGTAAATAAAACTCGAATGGACATGATTGTCTCCTAAACCTCCCTGTGCGTGACCCACCAGAACCCAGCAATTCCAGAGCAAGCCCACGAAAGCTTTGAGTGCAGTTAGGTTCATCTTTGAAAAGAAAAAGAAAAAAGAAAAAAAAAAAAATCTTTTCTCCTACTTGTTCTGAGTTCCTATGAGGTCTGCTTTCCCAGTAGCTGAAAAACAAAATTTACCTATTCTTCATGTCAGTGTCATCTCTAAACGTAACATCTTTGGTGATTCCTCTCCCCCCACCCTGTTTAAATATTATGGAATGTGTCAGGTTGCAGTTATTTCTAAGAAAGTTGAAATTCAGACTTCCAATTTTCCAGTGTTGTTATCGGTTTTTCTGCATTTATGGAGCAGAAGACCAGTATTTTGTCAGCTGACCTAGGCATTCCTATATAAACCTTAGATAACCAGGTCTTTGGTGGGGAGCTGTATTAGCAAGAGCTGTTCTTCTGACACATTGTAGTTCCCAGAGTTATCTTCCCTTGTTATTCTGAGTTCTTCGTACACCTTGCGCTCTTCCCAAGATAAATCCTGAGTCACAGATTTGTCTTGATCTGTACCCTGGTGGTGTAACACATATTTGTCCAGCAGCCTGGTGATAACTTTAACATCGTTTGAATCGCTTGAGTGTAAAGTAATTCTAAAGCATGTACTAATCAAATTAATGTGTTGCCATGAATTCACTGGCAAAAAATAACCTTCTGTAAATCCATTCAACCCTTTTCGGCTTCTGAACTGTTATTTCCAACTGTAGCAGGCACAAATATAACAGCTCTCTTCAAGAGAGATCTAAAGACTAATGTAAGCACAACCCTGCTGGGAAAGAAGAGGCTTCTCATTGTAATTTGAAACGGGTATAGCAAAAAAGTCCTTAACCCTTCTCTTGCCAGACAGCTTTAAACCTCTCTCTCCCTCTCCCATTTACAGTAATATACCTAATTTTGGCTATTGCCTGTTTCTTTCCTAACATCTTGCAGAATCAATTTTAACTGTAACAATTTTAGGGCATATAAATAGCTAAAGGCTATAATACAGAAGCTCTTGTGAGTCTATGGTTTAGTAAACTTCAATAGGAAGCTCTCAGACGAAAATAGCGTCTCACTAATCCAAGAAACGTTTATGTTTTAGATAAGTTTAGCAAACAAAGGTGACTTTTTTAATAAATTCTGTAGGAAACTTGGTGAGGCTTGACTCACTCTTTTCTAAAGATGCTGGGAATGCAATCTGAATGAAACAAATTTATTCAGCAAGCAAGATTTCAAATTGTGCGCAGCCAGTGTTGTACTAATGGTTATAGTCACAACATTCACAAACTGTAATTTGCAATGATAATTTATGCAAAGTACATTTTTACTCATAAATCGTTATGCTACATTTCCCAGTAAACGTCAAAAGCTAGGATTTCATCCCACAGCCTGATATTAACTGAAGAAGCTTAACTGAAGAAATAAAAATATTAGATAGATTTTAAAGCTGCTGCCTATGAAGTTAAAATTCAAGTTGGAATTTTTTGACAGCCAGTAACTGGTGTTTTCCTTTCACTAAAACAAAACCACCATGATAAATTTCATACTGCTAAGATTATTGGTGGTCATCTTCCTTGCTCCTATGATTTGCCTTTAGCCTTGAGGGGATTTTCCTCTGATGAAGGAGAGAAAAAAAGAGACAAAAAAGGGTTTTTGTCAACATGACATTGGGGAAAAGAACACGTATATAAAATCCATCCCGTCAGGTTTTCCTTTACATGACACCTATTCAGCAAATCACACAATTCTTGAGTAAACTTAGGAGTGTGACAGCAAGTATAGTCACACCCTAAGAAGCCAGGAACAATTTATGCAGTACTTTAAGCACAAATGAGTTTTTCTCATATTTGTGAGTCCTAGTTTATATTTGCAGTCTAGTCCCATCATCATTAAAATACAGCTGATTCTGTGTCATAAATCAGCCCATGTAATGCAACAATGCTTCTCCCAAGGAAGGATTTGTCTCATGCTAGACCTGCTGAATTAATGCTAAAGTTTGGAAGCTGTTTAGCAAAAGTCTTCTCAGCAGAAGAACAATCACAATCAGAACACATTTTCTTTCCTCATTGAGGTTTTCTGTTAAAATCCATTTGTTATAAGAAAAGTATTATTTCCTGTTTTTTATCTTCCTTTCACTTGCTCTGCTCAAACAATTCTAATGGTTCATCACTACTTCCCCATACATATGTCTTTTTTGAATTTGGCCATCACATATCCTGCAACAAGGTTTCTTCCTCTTTTCCAGCTATATATTTCCTTTTTTCCCTATGCTTTCATAAAAGCCAGTGAGTTGATTCCTCAGAGAATTTAAGTTCTCAGCCCATCAGAATTTCCAGCTAGAGAAACTTCCTATATTATCCCACTAGAGTGTCTGGAGGTCTACATTTAGTTAATCTTTTTGCATTAAAAAAGCCAAAAAATACCCTCAAGTTTGAGGATGCTTTTTATGTATTAAACATCTTTCCAGACAGAAACTGAATAAGAACACATATAAACTAGTAATCGAATGTTCAATGAAAATGGCTCCTGTTATTTTTTGACAGAACCACAACTAAACAAGTAATCTAAAAAAAAAGGATTTATTTTACATTAAGCTACCCTACATTGAGACACTAAATGTCCTTGATTTGAATACAAGAATAAGAAGTTTTCATCAATATAAATACAATGTCCTTTCTTGTAAACCCCTCTTACATAAACAATCATTGTTAGCATGGATATCTCATGGAGGGGAGAGAAAGCTCTAAAACTGAAAGTCTTTACTAAAGAAATGAAATGTATCTGCAATAGCTCATATATTCCGTTTTGTGTTTCCAACATGAAACAACATACTTCTAAAGAAAAAAATACCACGTAGAATCTCAGAGTGTCAAGATACACACAGATAGACCTTCTTTTTTCCCCAGATGCTCAACCTGGTAGTAACATAAGAAATCACCTGACCAGCCCTTATCCAGGTCTTTAAAAAGAAAAGGAAGACTAAAATTCCTCAAGAAGTGAGCTCCCATTAGGGGTAGATATCTGAGAGAGGAGCACCTGGAGAACAGGGTCTCAGGGGCAGGAAAGCAGCAGAGTATCGTGAAGGCACCCCTGGCAGAGCAAGACAGGAAGCAGCTGCATGATTTCTTAAACAATGTGGCATGAATGCACATGATGAGTGAATTCAGAGCTCATTACATTTGTGTTAATCTAAACAATGTTAGAGCAAATATCATAAGGGAAGTAATGAAACCTGGGATCCAGATCTTGCCAGTCTCAGATTCCAAAGGATCACCATTCACTGTAATGGTGAAAAAAAATTGGTGGAAAAAAAATTATGAAAAAGAAACTACCCAGAAGGTCACTGCAATTATTGAAGGTGCAAGTGTTTTTGTGGGCAATGTCCACTACTCAAAAATATACAAAAATCAGGGGATAGCTGCTGAGGACAGAATCCCTCTGGCTCTCAATATCACATCAGCTGAGGGTGATTCCCCACAGCAATGATTCTCTGCAACTATTTGACAAAATATACTAAAATGCAGACCTTCTTCAAGACATTTGCAGTCTAAATCAGAAACCTATGCATTCACACTAATGACTCTGCTGGCTCTTTCCCTTCTTAATGACCAAATAAATTTGGCATTCAGATCAATATTATGCATCAACAGATGATCCAACATTGAAAATGTTTGTCCTTGTTACCTCTCTACATGGCTATTGTTGCAAAGAGTACATTGAGAAAGACTTTTATAAAAAGGTTTCATGAGAACAGAATAATTAGTGCTTAAAACTGCAGATTCCTCAGCAAAAAGAAAGCAAGCAGTTTGGACTCCTCTTGGGGCAAAAATATGACACTGACACCACAGTTTGGCAAGCCTGTTACACTACCTGCATCCAAGTCAGATTTACAGACGTATAAACTGCATAAATTGTACATTTTAGCCTTTGGACATGCATATGTCTGTATGTTCCAAATGTCCAATCAACAAAGCCCGTAAGATAGCTTCCTCTTAGTTTTTTATTTTATTGAGTTAGATGTTGTACGACAATTCTATTCTTACCCTGCCAACATAAGAAAAAAATACAAATATATTTTTCTGAATCAATGAAAGATGCGTCTCCTAATGCAAAGGGAAATTCATTTGTAATGGACACAGTGTGAAAATTGGTAGAAATAGCTGCAGAAATTGGCAGTTGAGGCATAAATTAAGTGTCACGTTTGTAAATGTTGCATATTGATATATTATTCAGGGTATTATTTATTTATAGAGAATTTCCATTTTATGCTACAGGAAGAGTAATGCTTTGCTAAATAACACACTATGTGGAAGTATTCAATACTTAGATTATAGTGCTATTTATTCAGTTACCAACCAGTTTCCTGTAGCAAAAGAGTTTTTCATCCAGGTTTACGAAAACTCAGGCAAAATCACAAATCAGCTTAGAAGGTAAGCACATTTTTACAGAAAGAGCTCCAACTTTAAATATAATAATCTATGAAGTTTTTTTTATTCATAGTACATGCACAATGTTGTAAATATATCAGCACAGAATACTCTGCATTGAAATGATACTTTTCTTTAACATCAAGAAAACTGAGAAAAATAATTTAGCCGTCTGCCTGAGGACTTTTTTTGAAACTTACTGAGCTCAAGTCTGGGAAAGAAAAAAACAAACAAAACAAATAATGAACCCACAAAAAACCCACTTGTTTCACACACATGCTTGAGAGCATGTGAACTGCAAAATGTACAATTAATAATATGATCCAACATCACAGTGCTGTCATTTGCATGATTTACAAACCCAAAGAGCTCCCAGAAATCCCCTTTGGTTTACAATAAGCCTCTAATTAGCTTAAAAAAAAAAAAAAAAAGAAAGAAAGAAGAAAAAAAAAAACTGGAACTGCGCTGAGGCAAATACAAAACACTTGGACAAGAGTAACATTTGTAAGTAGCAAAGCACTTTTGAAGAAGATTATTCTTGGCTCAGCTTGTAGAAGGGTTTTATTGTGCCCCAGCTGCCAACTGGTACCTGCTGATCTCCTTGTTCTCTGGCTGCAGCATGGCCAAAAGTATCTTGTGCTGTTCCCAGGCTGGCTGTAGGGCTTTTTCAGGGAACCTCTTTTGCCTCTTGCTGGAGATCTTTTTGTTTTCAGCTACAGACACATATAGAAATTAATTTCTAAACGGATGGCTTCTAGATAGCTGCACTACGTTATTGTACATATTGTGAAATACTCTACCTATCTAAATATAGGAATTATTTCTTTCCTTGAGCATTTTGTTACTATGTTCCATAGCTGTGACTTTAGCACCTCTACTGGCAATGGGGTGATGCAGCAGTGTCTTAATCTCAGAATTAGTTTTGAGGGTTTTATACCTTTTTCCTGTGGTTCACTTTATACACTTTTCCTCACTTCACCATACTTACTCCCATTACGACTCTCTACATTTAGTCTGCCATTTGGATATGCTGCCCCTATCACACGTGGACTTTCAGCTTTCTAAACTTTAAATCTTTTTTCCCCCACCATCTCTATTTTCACATTTCTTCTTTCCCTCCCCACATATCTGTAGACAGATGTTATTTTCTTCTTTTAAAATTACTTCCTTTGTTTAGCAAAGTTTCCCCTTTAGTAAGAGATCAGTTGGTCTCTCAGGCAGTAAAAAAGGAACTGCTGCTCCAGTACTTTCAACTGAAAGTGAGCACTACCATGAATTATGCTGTCCTTGACAGACTGGTAATCTCTTGCTATTGGAGTAGGATTGTGAAAGAAAAAGATGTGTGTGGGACAATTGCTAGACTATGCACACCCTAAAATCTCTGGTATGTGCTAACTGATCATTCTACATAGAATCATAGAATAATTTAGGTTAGAAAAGACCTCTTAGAGCATCAAGTCCAATCATTAACCCAGCACTGTCAAGTCCACCACTAAACCATGTCCCTAAGTGCTACATCTACACATCTTTTAAATACCTCCAGGGATGGTATCTCAGTCACTTTCCTGAAGCAGCCTTTTTCAATGACTGGTAGTCCTTTCTGTGAAGAAATTTTTGTATCTAAACTCCCCCTGGTGCAACTTCAAACTATTTGTTGCTTGTTGCTTGGTAGAAGAGACCAACCCCCACACCTTCTTTGAGGTAGTTGCAGAGAGCAATAAGGTTCCCCCTGAGCCTCCTTTTTTCCAGGCTGAACAACTCCAGCTCCCTTAGCCAATCCTCATGAGACTTGTGCTCCAGACCCTTCACCAGCTGTGTGGCGCTTCTTTGGACTAACTCCAGCATCTCAATGTCTTTCTTGCAGTGAGGGACCCAAGACTGAACACAGGATTTTAGATGTGGCCTTGCCAGTGCTGGATGCAGGGGGACAAACACGACCCTGGTCCTGCTGGCCACAGTACTGCTGATACAAGCCAGGATGCCTTTGGCCTTCTTGGCCACCTGGGCACACTGCTGGCTCATGTTCAGTGGCTGTCAACCAGCACCCCCAGGTCCTTTTCTGTCAGACGGCTTTCCAGCCACTCTTCTCCGAGTGTGTAACACTGCATGAGGTTGTTGTGACCCAAGTGCAGGACCTGGTACTTTGCCTTATTCAACCTCATACAATCAGCCCTGGTCCATCAATCCAACCTGTCCAAACCCCTTCTTACCCTCCAGCAGATAAACATTCCTACCCAACTTGGTGTCATCTGCAAACTGACTGAGGGTGCCCTTAATCCTCTGGTCCAGATCATTGATAAAGATATTGAACAGGACTGGTTCCAGTACTGAGCCTTGAGAACCTCAGTAATATTTGGCTGCCAACTGGATGCAGCACCATTCACCACCACTCTCTGGGCCCATCCAGCTTTTAATCCAGCAAAGATTATATATACCTGTTCAAGATGTGGGCTGCCAGCTTTTCCAGAAGAATGTCATGAGAGGCAATATCAAAGGCTTTACTGAGGTCCAGGTAGACTATATCCACAGCCATTCTCTCATCCGCTAGATGGGTCACCTGGTCATAAAAGTAGATCAGGTTGATCAGGCAGGACCTATATTTCATGAACTCGTGTTGGCTGGGCCTGAGGCCCTGGTTTTCCTGTATGTGCTGTGTGATTCTGTGAAAATGATCTGCTCCATGATCAGTATTTACTACAGCAGTCTGTTCAAGCCAGAATTTGATAAGCTGGCAAGGCAAAGGAATAAAGTGAAAAGCCAGTTTAAGCTGATGGTCTAGAAATCTCTTTATGTAGCCAGAGGCCTGAGAACGTGATCTGCATGATCTTTAATAGACTAACCCATGTCTCTTGTAAAGCAGGCTTTGGCAAGAGGAGCATGATTTACGCTGCAACTTTAGCATCTGAAACTGCATTTTAATCTAAACACTCAAGAGATACATGAGCAGTCCTTCATTTTTGCTTCCTTAGCTTTACTACTTTCAGTGCTTGTTCCTTAGCATTTAGACCTTTAAACTGGAAAAAATGGTATTTCCTGAATGAATTCTAGTTAAACCATGCAAATTATAAGACAGCTACAGATGCTGACTGAGACTGCAGAACAGTCTTTTCCTTTGGGAAGGGGATTCACAATGATATTTTCATAGAACCATAGAATCAGCCAGGTTGGAAAAGACCTCTGAGATCATCAAGTCCAACCCTTGACCCACTACCACCATGGTTACTGGACTATGGCACTAAGCGCTACATTCAGTCTCATCCTAAAAACCTCCAGGGATGCAGAATACACCACTTCCATGGGCAGCCAATTCCAGTGCCTGATTACCCTCTCTGTAAAGAATTTCTTCCTAATATCCAACCTAAACCTCCCCTGGCAGAGTTTAAGACTGTGCCCTCTTGTCTTACTGATAGTTGCCTGAGAGAAGAGACCAACTCCCACCTGGCTACAACCTCCTTTCAGGGAGTTGTAGAGAGCGATGGGGTCACCCCTGAGCCTCCTCTTCTCCAGACTAAACAACCCCAGCTCCCTCAGCCTCTCCTCATAGGACTGGTTTTGCTATTTGTTGTTCAGAGCTACTCGTCAAAAAAATATATCTGCCTCTCTAGAAACACAGTGCTGAATCATTAAAAAATCCTGAATTTTGTTCATTAATAGCTTAAATTAGATGATACACATGATAAATATATTTCTGTATAGCCCAATCAGGCATTCCTTCTCATAGTGATTTCTCAGAGCAGATGCCCAATATTTTCTGTGTTTATTTTCTCCTCTTTATCACTTTTTGGTGATAAAATGTACACTGGAAAAAATTAATGAGAATTTTCTATGACTTTGGGCAGATATTTTCTGTATGCTTCCATGAGCTTTTCTAGAAGAAGCAGATGCAATGGATTGCCAGGAAAGCTTTCACCTTCGAGAAGCTGTTGCCTCCAGCTCTGACCACATCTTCCTGCAGCATGAGAAAGGGGATGGAAAGGGAAGAAACATTTTGCATTTATTCTGAGGTCCAATGTTAACTAAAAGTCCTCATTTCTTCATTGTAATTCAAAGCTAATCAGTCTTCACTATTTCTGTAAAGAATTACGAAGTTTGTTTTCTTGTATTTACGGTCCTTCAAAGAACTAAAATTCTTTGCTTTTAAGCAATGACTGATCCTCTTAACAAAGATGAAAAAAGAAAATATGTTTATATTACAGAATGGCCAGAAAGCTTGAAAATCATAAAACTTCTGGCTTATTTAGTGTTCTCCTAAAAAAAATATAAAGATGACCAAACAGATTATTTGTATTAAAAAAAAAAAAAGGAAAAAGAAAAAGAAAGAAACAAACCTTTTCAGTCTAAGAATTTATTTTCCAAGTAAGTTACCATCTAAAATCATGTTTTATGGCTACATTATAAATTGCTTAAAAATGGGGTTTATAATGGAAATGGTGACAAACTTAACTATGGCAGCACTAGCAGGCGCCAGCATAATTACAGTCTTCTCAGGACATAACTTATTACAGGCTACACAGCAGAGCCAGTATTTTGTATTTTAATTAAGAAACCTGGATTTTGTTTGTAATAATTGACTGTTATGCTGCCCCTCTTGCCAGGACACTCTTGTAAAAGATACTTTTGCCTCTAGTAGTCTTTCTTTGTTAAATATTTTAAATACATTTTATATTTTTGACTGGAAGATTGCATGCATTTTATAGGTCATTATTAACTGTCTTTTGATGACTTCAGTTGTTCTATATTTTTTAATGGAGACTTTTGTTCTTCTCATCTATGACCAGAAAAGGTTTATAGTTTAGGTCTCTCAAGTATAATAACATCTGTATTATCTGCCTTAATCTGTACCATGCAGGCCTTCCATAAGAAAGCATGTTCTTTGGTGGTGCTCTCCTAATGCCCTAGGAGGGTACTACAGACTCTGTTACCCAGAGATACCAAAATACTTAGACCATCTCTATGTTGCCTTGACAAAGGCATTATGTCATCATGTAGCATCTCTGCTGAGATGCTACATAGAATTTAGATTCCTGGCACCAAGCTGTATTTCCTACTTGCATATTAGCTCCTTCTAGGTTGTGTAAATAAAAAAAAAAAAGGCACACAGTAGCCTGACAAACATCAGCTCTTTGTCAGCAGTGGGGGGAGAGCCAGCCAGGTAGTGTGGTGACAGCACATGGGTTGCTGCCACCTCTCAGCACTGCAGACCCTCAGTGGCCGCTGCCAGCCACGCTGCCCTGCCCATCCTCGCCCTTTACTTCTGCAGCCCTTGCTGCTGCAAACGTCCTCCCTCAGTTTTCTGGCTTTGCCTTTGTTTTTTGATTTGTATCAGTTGTTCTTCATGTTGCAGGAGTGTGTATCCCCCACAGCCAACAGTGACAAATGGCATCAGCTCTTTACATGTATGGTCCTCAAGTGCTAGGTATCTAATTTTGACAGAAAAAACATGAAGGCAATTAAATATTCAGAGAAAGACCTTGATATGCACAAAATTAAGTAGGTTACAAGAGCATGTGTGTAACTTAATATGCTGTAATTTAACAAGTACATGTATAAATGAGTTCTATGGAATCATTTAGCATTTTTAACTGAAAACAACTTATGAATGGAAGCAGTTCAGGACAAACAGAATATTTTTCTCAAATTATTAATTTTTCTTCTATGCCTGACTGGCACTGAGTACAGCAAAACCTCAGCTGAAAGAATTGTTCACAGTCCTTTTCTTTCTCTCTATTTGGCCTCAAAACAATGCTGTTCTAACAATCACTATTCAGTCATTTTCCCCCAGGACTATCTACCAACCAGAGAGATTATCAAACTTAATTATGTCACTTCCTTTCTTTTCTCCAACACACTTCCACACTAAGAAAAGAGACAAAGGAGTCAGCCTTACAAGCAGATCTCTCTGCTTTCTCCTACAGAAGTTTTCCTCCTTCCAAGGTGAACTTCAATAAGTCTTCACTGCTTTTTCCAAATAGAGTAGAGGGACAAGATCATAGGAGATAATCTACCACTACATGGTAGGGGAGATTAAGAAAAGGGCTAGAAAAAAGTGGCCTTGTCTTGTGATTTTCTTTTAGCTCCTGAAGCAGTAATGAGGATTACATTACCAAAGACTTATAATTTTGGCCAAACACATGAATGAAAGCGGAAAAAATATTTTTTGTTTTTATTTTGTGTCCTTGGAGAACAAATCCAAAGTAAAGAGAAAGTAAAGACAGAAATAAACAGCAAGAAAATTGATAGAAATTATACCACAGATATTTCTCAAATATCTATATTTGAGCTTTCAAATATCTCAAATATCACTCTTCACCAGCTATTTATTAGGTGGCATTGATTTCAACTGTGTGAGGAAAAAAGGCTGGAAAACATGGTTCAGTGATAATGCTCAGTCAGGAAAACTGATGAACAAGCAATACGGGGATGACTGGAAATGCTGGAGTCTGAGCCTAGGATGCCCACATACAGCCAAGGTCCCATGAGGCCCCTAGGAACGGCAAAATCTGTTTAATGCAGGGGTGGATGATTTTCTGGATGCCAACTTGCTCTCTGCTTTTAATCATAATAAAGGGGGGAGCTTTTAAGGTGAGATTTAAAGCAAGTTCCAATCAGCTGTTGCTATGGGAGGGAAGGAGAACCTTTGTTCAGGTTGTCCAGGGGTAGAGGCACCCAGCATCTCCTAAGCAGGGTTGTGGAGCTGAGAGCGAGGAATCAGGGTGGGGTAAACCACCAGGATTTAGAAAAGCCAGTAGATTTGAGGATTGTTGATGAACAATTATTGCAGTAGGTGCTGCTGTAGGTTCAGTTCCATAATTTTTTCTCTGCTTTGGCTGTATGTTGAAACACCTCCAAATACAGCTCGAGCAATATTTCATCACTCAGAAAACGAGAAGGACCAACAACCAGCTTTGTGTGTGACAATAAAAAAGGAAAAAAAAAAAGTCCCAGCATCTGACTCCTTTATCCAAACTGACTAGACTGATTGCCCTGACATCATGTTTATCAATTCCACATGTTTTATGGGGTTTGAAGCCTTTTTCTAATTCCCAGAAAAAGATGCCTAAAAAGGTGAAAGCAGAAACCAGTAGAGTCCATCTCTAGTCTAGTCTTTCTATTCTAGGAGTATGTGTTTGACTGTAGCCCTTTGCTACTTTGCACTATAGTAAGCAAGTTAATAAGGCCTTTTAAAAGCAGAAAAAAAAAGAATTGAAAAAACCTCATGTATTTCAGAAACAAAAACTACAGAAAAGGAGATGTGTCAGACAAAGCAAGTAAAGTATAATTCTGTCTTCTGTAATCAAGAGACAGAAGTCTTTGATCACCAACACCTTTTTCTTTTGAAGCATTTTGCAATGTGTACCTTTTATTGTCAATATTTAGGCTACTCAAGAAGAAAAGAGAGAAAATAAAAAATACTATGAGGAGTGATTGTTGGAAAACCAGAATTAGATATCAGTCTTACAAAAATGATACACAAATATGAAATTAATAAAACTAAATCTCTGCCACCAGATATCAAAACCAGAAAACCTGTAATAGGTAGAATAAAATACTAAGAGTTTTTTATTGGAAATATAATACCATTTTTACAGGATTTGTCAAAACAGAGCTTCCTATACAAAATGTACAAGAGCTTAGAGTAAAAGCTTTATTTTGCTTACCTGACAGTAAACCTTTTCTGTCTCGTGTCATGTGTAAATAGAAGGGTCATTAAATCTGAGAGTTCAAAAGGAGCTGAGTAACAGGATTATGTGCTATCACTAGCTATTGTCAATATGTGTTCAGGTTCTGCAGTCATCTTCCATTTGTTCTCCTAATGCAGTATGGAGCATGACTTCTCAGCTGGAATTGTTCTGGTGACTTCTGTCATAACATTGGAATGATAGGAAATGTTGGCCAAATCATGCAGGCTTTAGTCAGGCAGTGCACCTAATTAAGTCAGTGGGAGATTTTCCCTTCATGTGAAGTGTGGAAGTAGGTCTGTTTTCTTTATTAACTCAAAGAACATGGGTCCATGATTCCTGTCTTCTTCCTCCTCTTCTTCTCCTTTTTTATTTTTTGTTTGTGTGTGTATATGTGCAGAACTGGAGGATGGTCTGAGCACTGTCTGGCAGTTTAATGCAGTAGCAATCCTGTCCACTGTCCACAATTACCAACTCCATCCTGCACAGGGGTGGAGTCAGATGTAAATGTGTTGCAGCAGACACACAAACTCATTCTAGCTATCAGTAAAATGTACTCTGGCCCCATTCCAGCAGAGCACTCAATCATATGCTAATCAGTTGAAAGGATAACTCAAATACTCCAAATTATGAACATGCTTTTATGTCTTGTTGCATCACACCCAGAATGTTTGCACCATTAGCTTGGATTAATACTAACCAGAGACTGAGAAAGATGAAATAGGAGACAGAGATTTAGGGTAAAATGACATTCTAAGCTCTGCAACACACAACTGCAATATTTTAATCTTAATAATACTTTTCAAATTTTTTTTACTGTCACTTGCTTAACAGATGAGATCTCTGATTAGAAATTTAAGTCTCTGATCTTCAGTACTAATTTTTTTAAGAAATAACCCTGGTTTTAAGTCATCTGAAACCATTCGACTTGCATTGAAATTGTCATCAGTATTTCAGTTTCCTAAGCTAAATACTGAGACTGTCCTAAGGTGTTTGGTTCTCTAAAATTATTTCTCTTACTTGCTGTGGATGGCACAGTATTCATAAAATCAGAAACTCCTGCAGTTGCATGAGGCAGTGCCAGATGCCTGTGGGTGATGACCAAGTGAGTTTATCAATAGTGCTACTTATCAGATTCCAGTCTAGCACAGCTTTTCCACAGCCACATATACCTTTCACCTTCTAAACCACAGGCTTGCCCTACTTTTACCCATTAACCTCCTTGTAATGAAATAATACCTGAAGTCTGAGAAATATTTGTATGATAAATTAGTAAAGAAATGAGTGCTTTGTATGGATGATATTAATAAGTTGATTTTTTAGCCATTGTATTATTTGATAAAAGGCAGTAAAAGGAATGCATCAAATCAGATAACTTCAGGCATTAGGATTTAAAAGACAGTGGCTACAAACAGTTACATTTGCACAATTGCATACACAAACAAGACTTAATACCTGGAAAATTATTTAGAATGGGAGATAATCAGAAATCTGTTAAAAGCAAAAGTAGGAGAGAAAAAAGAGGAGGATTCCAAGGCCACCTAAAGGACAAAATTATGTTGTATAGAAATTTTTTCATTGTAGCTCAAGAAAATACAGGGAAATGTGAATAATTGTTCAGTGCAAGTTTCTCAGGAAAACAAAAAAAGTTATCAGAGTTGATGTTTTATACCAAACCTTTGTGGTTGCTATCACTGCAAATATGTCATCTTTAGGTTATAAACCAATATTTTTTGTAGACCCTTGAAAAAAAATTATCAAGTCTCCACCACCACTTTTAATGGTAGCATGAGGCAGATACTAATGAGAGTGGTTCACTCCGATGCTCACTAGACACATTTATCAAAAGAACCAAGAGTAAAAGCAAAGATATCCACACATAATTAACTCAATAAATGAGAAGTGAAGAAATAGCAGTTGGCTTTTACATGACATTTATGCTTGTCAGTGAAGTTTGCACAGACATTATCACTTACATTTTTTATTTTACCTCCTATTTACCACAGTATGAACTAGCTACCATTTTATTTAGATTATTAGTAGCTGAATAAAACAATCTACAAATGGTCCATTACTTACATGCCCTCTTATTTTCCAATGGAGATGGCTTGGACAACTGGAAACTGATCTCTCTTATTTTTCATCTTAACTTCACCATTACAGTGCCCAATTTGGTTTGACAGAAACAAGCTAGTTCCCTTTTGGTGACTGTTAGGGAACTTTGTAGGACAGACAGCAATTTGTCAGTGGGCCACTATCTCTCTTGAGATGGCTGGGGCTCATATCCATCCTGCCTGATGGCAAACACTCCATGAGGCTCCAAATTATGATCATTGTAAGGCTATGCTCTCCACAGTCAAAAGAGAGAAATGGGTCTAACCAGGATACATTTCATGCCTCGGGCATCCCCACCTTTCTCAAGAAATTACAAACCACTAGAATTTAGTCTGTAATTCTCCTCAAAGGACAGCACTGCTCCCCAAACACTCCAGCTCTTCTGTTTAACAGGAGATAGGTGTATAAATGATTGCATAAAAAACAGTTGTGCAAGGATTTCTATTATCTGGGGTTTTTTCATAAATATAGAGAAAAGGGAACTAATGAAATACACCATGTCAACAACCTGTGGTAGCAGAAAGCACCTATCTGACTTTATCCAATAAATCTAGAGGTCATTTTCAACATGTGTGCCATTTATTGTTCACTGTACAAGTACCAGTGCATCACTCCTAGCTACAATAACTGTGGTACCCTTACAAATGGGATACATCTAGAAGACAGGATAATACTGAAAATTAACAGTGTCTCATAAAAGTCACTGACATTTTGATTAAGTTAATTGAGGAAACTATTTACTAAATATCTCAGTGAATTATTAAACCTAATACATCAAATATCTAAAATCTATAAATAATGAATTTTAAATCTGTCAGGGTATGGGTTAAATATATGATATGATAAATATTATTCATCACCAATAATAAATTTTCTTAAACAATCTTAATCCTGCTTGCTCATTTATGCTAGAGTAATATATGGCAAGCACTGCGATTTTACTTTGAGTTTGGTTTTTTATAATAATAGAACTTGTGTTTTTGGAGAAACACAGATTTACAATCAAGGAGACAGCTATATGACAATCCTGATAGAGAAGCTGGTCATATTGTGGGCATATTTAATAAAGAAATAAATCAAACATTAAAATAATTCTCTGAGGAAACTTACTTCATTTGACAGGAGAAATAAAGGTTCACCAGTAACCATAGTGAGTTCATATTATTGCCATTGTTTTTATAAGTTGTTGCCATGACTTTTTTGACTTTTGGGTTAGATTGGACTTAAAACACAACAGATGGCTACAATTATGTGTCTGTAACTCTTTTTTAGAATAACTAAACAGAGCACAATAAAATAAACAGGCTTATATTCCAAAGAGACTCTCACAGTTTAAGAGGGCTATACATGGTTATTAAAAAAAATAAAATCCATAACATTCTAGACTCTCTATACAATAGGAATAAAGCATAAATGAGAAGTTAGTTTCACAATGTGCTGTATTCCATAGGCCCATGGTTCATACCTATAATCTAATTCCTTTGACTAGTAATTTCAGGAATAAAATGAAGAAAGTATATAATTTTGTGATTATTTGGGGTTCAAGTGTGCATTCCTTTCAATGGCCTGGGTTCCACTGGATTTTGTCTCAACAGGAAGTACTAGGTTGGGCTGTTTGTAGGGTAGCTTTTAAGTAAATACAGTTTAATTTCAGTACTTATTATCTAGAATAAGTATTGAAGAAGCCTTTGGATCAATTGCTTCCTAAAGAGAAATTTATTTCATTACCTCATGATACTTCAATTTGTGTATCGGTGGACTTAGTAAAGGGGAAAAAGAAAATTTAATAAGGGGATGGAAAAAGGTATGGAAAGAAAAAGAGTACTGATTAAGCAACACCCCACTAAATCAACAAGTCAACATCCTTTTGCTTTTAAGTCTATGTTATATAACAGATTACTTTAACACAATGTACTTTGAAAAGCATAAATGGCCTCTGAAATGTACCCTGAAAAAAGCAGGATATACCTGAATGGAATATCAGAAGTTCCTAGCATTTGAACTTTCTTGCATTTTTTAAGTGAGGCAGTTAATTAATTTCTTCTCTATAACTTTTTAAGCAATTAAGGCCTTTCTAATTATATATTTTAGACACATGTGTAGGTTACTCAAGACTTTGGGTATTAGTAGCAGCATCTTATTCACAGTCTGCCTATGTTGGTCAGCAAGGGAACATTCGTGGCTTGAGAATGAGCCTTTCTGCTCTTGTCACACTCCAGGTTTCTAAGTCCAGCCCATACAGCACCTCCCCAAAGTTCTGTTTCCCGTCTATGACTTAGGCAGAAACTGTTTTGTTGGGTTTTTTTCAGAAATCACTGTAATCTGTTCAGTGACTAAATGGCCATACCTGCAAGACTGATATATCAAGCTGAAGTGTTGCAAGTTAAAGCCAACAGCCTTGCCCTCATCAACAGAATTCCTTAGCTAAACTTCACGACCTGTGTATCCTGGAGACAAATGCAGACCAACAGGGACTGGGGCAGGTCAGTCTCAAGCATCCATGTGTAATGTAACATCCATTCATGTAATCTATTTCTCCTATGAAAAGCAACCATAACTTGCCCAACAGGAGTACTGTGGGGGTCTGGATCTCTTAATAGTGCAGTGTCTTAATTTCTTCAGATTTGTGTTACTCTAACCTCAACCCTGAATACATTTAGCACATTTTCAAAACCATCCAAAGAGCTCTGAATGGACCACACTGAAGAGTTTTTGACATGATGGTGGCAGCACACTGAAGGATCAAGACAGTTTGTAGTAAAATGCCTGCTTATCTCAAAAGATAAGAAAGCAGTTTCTTGGTTTCAGTCCTGCTGACTCAACATTTCTGATTGATTTTCTCATCTTTTGTTTTTTGTTCCTGCTATACACAGTCTTCATGGGACACTTTTACTTTGAAAAATGACATTTTTCACTACTTATCAAGAGTAAAGTGAATTTTTAAAGTAAGAAATTATCTAAGCTGTGAAAGCAAAGGTGACAAGCATGAGAAACTTAGACAGCATAATAAAAGCATGATAAATCACAAGATATAAGCAAAATGTCCAGTTCATCAAAGCCCTCCAGCATATGCTAACCTTTAAACACATGCAGAAATTCACTGAGGCCAATTCCTCTTAAGCACTTTATTGGATCCAGGATAAGTTGTAGAACACAGTAAGTAACAAAAAAGGGCAACAGACATGCCGAATGTTTCAAGATTTATTTATACATATTTACCAAAATTTTGTATACAAAGCAAGGTCATTTTGCCTTCACGGTGTCCGCAACTAATTATTCTGTTGATACCAAGCTCATAAATGCTAATTTTAGTCAGAGTGAAATTCTTGGTAAATCTAAAGATAGACAGCTTATTCAATCTGGCTTTACATATACTCAAAAATGCTGAGGAAAATGGGAAAATCAAATTTGCTGTACCACTGACACTTGATTCAGAATTGTCATGGAAAAATACAAAGGGCAAGAAGCAATAGTACGGTTTAGGGTTGGGTAGATCAAGACTGACTGATTACTCACCAATAAACATTTTAAATTTACAATTTGCTGTCATCTTCAGTATGGTTCATAGAAAAGTCTTTGCTGAAGGATATTCAGATACACTGTACTGAGTCATTTTCTGCAATTGATATTCCTTGAATTATGAACAAGTATAGGTTTTGCTTAGTTTGGTTCATTTTTCAGTTTAATACTTGTTTCTAATATATCAAATATGTTTTGTTCCTTACTTCAACAGTTCCTTTAAACTCTTCTCTTTATTTTAACTCTGGCTATTTAAATGTTTCTAAGAATCTTTATAAGCAGATGAGGACTACATGAAAAAACACCAAGCACGCCACATGAAAAGGAAAACTCTACTTCAGTTCCTTCAAACCAAATTCCATCCGCTTGTGCTAAAATCATGAACTCACCCCTTTTTTTAAGAGAGTAAAACTGACACTTGTGAATGCAAACACACTCCAGAAATTTTGTTTTATAAGATCTGATGAAAGATGAAACAGCAAGGTGTTAGATTTGTTCAGTAGGTGAATAGATAGGACTACACCAAAGTGTAAATGAGAATTGCAAGGTTGGTGCAAAGAGTTTCAGTTCAGTCTTGCAGAGCTATTTATATGAGACTTATTTCTCCTACAAGAAAACTGATGGGGGAGTTTTCTACAACTTGCTCAAACACTTCATGGAAAGGAGATTAGTTTGGCTTTAATTTAACCAACTAAATTGAGTGTTATTACTGGAAACAGCTCTAAGCTTTTCAATTCCCCTAATGAGGTCCAAACTTCTATGGATGCTATCACCTGAGACTACTGTAATATTTTATTTGGATTTAAATCTTTAACTTGGCAGCACTGCTGCGTCTCCGTGGACACCTCTCATTTTAGTTTTATATTCTCCCAGGTGGTTGATTACTTATCCCTGTAACAGGATTCCTTTTCATATCGAGGAAGCTCTGACCTCCATTCCAGCACTGTACTGAAATTTTAGCAGACACAGGATGTTGCTTTTATTTGTTTTGTTTTGCTATCAAGACCAAACAACCCATTATATTGGATTTATTTGACATATTTTTCAAGGCACCTTAATTTGCTGAGCTTCTTTGATTCTTAATGTCATTTGGAACTAATCTCTTCTGCTAACATGAAAGCAAACTAAGAGCCAAGATTTTTATGGGAGACAGGAAACGTATATTTAAAGGAGTGCTGTGTTATCTTTTACAGCAACAACAAAGGGAATATAGGCCCAATTATACCCCCAAGTGACACAGTTGATTTTTTTACTGGTTTCAAGTGTAAGTCTTGGAATATTTATATAGTATCAGCAAGAGAATTAAAACCTGCATAGAACCACAATCCATAGAACCAAAGCAGCATTGCCCTCTGCTAACCTGCCCAGAACCATAGCCGATACCTGATGGTTGGAAATGTCATCAGAAGAAGCTTTATCACAGAAGAAATTTCCCTTTGTTTAACACTTTCCCTCTGTATTATGTTTAAAAATGGAAAACTAGAAAAAATTTACCTAGGCATTTTTTTCAACAGTTATTTATGTGTATTCAAAGAGCTCATATACTAAAGCATACACAAGAAAGGCTATTTCTAGACATTGATACCATTCTGTGTGACAGACCCCACTGAAAAACTTCCCCAAAGCCATGTAGACAGTAATAGTAAGAACAGAAATAATAAGAACAGAATGTTCTTCCAGTTTAGGAATAAAGTATGTTTATTTAGCCTAATTGGTCTCTATGAACTGTTGAGGTTCAGTTGATTTCTATAGTGCTGTTAAGGTATTGATACAATAATCATTTCCTCAGATACATGGTTTGTGAAATAGTAGATCTGAAAATGTTAGCTGAGAAGGCAAGGTTGAGCTCACTTAAGAAGTATAGTTAACAGACAGCAAATTGCTTCTACAAGAGACATGAGTTAAAATACAGAAAAAAAGTTTGACAATATTTATATTTTCTGCCTGATAAATAATGAAGAAATGACAGAAAAATCCAAAACAAAGGGCAATTTCCAGTAAGTTACAAATAATTTTCCTGTGTCAGGGTATCATTTCAGTAGTTTAAAGTAATACAGTGGACAGTCTCTAACTACATGATAGAGGGAAGGGCTTCCTTTGAAAAACCACTCGTGCTTTGTTCCTCCACATGCAAGCAAGAATTTAGAAGTTTTGGGTAGTGCTAGAGTAGTTTGCTCTGATTTCATTCTTCATTAAACAATTCTTGCAATTGTCCTCCTTCTAAGGCTCACAACAAGCTAGAGAGAAAACAGCATAGTTAAATTCCAGCAATACATTGCTGTCTTGTGTTTTGGTAACTGTGTGTGTGTATATATATATATATATATATATATATATATATATGTTTATATATATATATGAGCTGGGTTACCCCACCCACTGGCAGCAGATTTTAAAAGACAGAACATGTATTATGCTTAAGAAAGCCTATTCAGAGAGCAGCACACATGCAGTGGCCAACATAGATGCAGACATCGAGGAGTGATGAGTCTAGCCTGCCTCTTTCCCATCTCTGGCCACGGATCCATGGACAGAGGGCAGTGTGCTCATTCATCCTGTGGGGGTTCCCTCCTTGGTAGACCTGTAATGCATAAGTGTGCTCCCTGGAGACATTCATCCAGAAAAACATTGGGGATTATACAGTCTATGTGCTAGAAAGATTTTGCAAAGGTGTGTAACACACTTTCCCATGAATAGCAAAGGTCATATTCTGACTCTAAAATGCCTTTCCTTGCCTGTTCCTTCTTAGTGTAATTTTAAATCCTAACTCCAGAGCACAAGGCAGCAAGAGCCATTCAGAGAAAAGATCCCAGACTTTATTTTATTTTTAAAAAACATGGAACAAATAACTCATTTTCCTCAGGCTTTCTTGGAAATGACCAAACCTTGTTAGCCAAAAATTTCCAAAAAGTTCGGCCTGAGGCACAGCCAGGATATAAAATACTACCCTGAAAAAACGTTACAGTTCAGAAAATCATAAGGGACTGAAAAATGAGGGTTAGAACTGGCAATATTAAAACCATGGGTGATTAGTCTCAATAATAAATAATTTGCATAATATGTAGAATATATTTTAAGTTACAAGGACAAGTTAACTAACTATCAGCTCATTAAAGGAAACTGAGGTCCAAGTGTTTTGGAAACTTTCTACTGATGCTCAGCAGTTCATCTGTTCTGTGGATATAAAAGGATATATAGGGTAAGTTTTGCCCGATTTAAGGTCTTTGACACCCTTTTGCCTTCCACTGACTGCTTCAAAATATATTCTATCAGCCTCAGCCTGAGAGACAGCTTTTTTCAGTGGTTTTTCAGCGTTTCCAGCCTGCAGACAATATTGAAGCCAAACTTGAATGAAACACATTGACAGTAAGCGGTTGCATTAACAATTGTGAAGTTTTCCGGACTCTGAGCATCAGACTCGATGATCCCTGTGGGTCCCTTCCAATTCAGCATATTCTGTGATTCAGTGAAAGAAACACTGAGGGAAAAATAAGTCAAAGCATAGATACACATTTACATACATGCATGTATGTAAGAGAGAGGGAGATTTCTGTGTGTATATGAAGTGCAGACTTGCTGCATTATTCAGTGAAGATTCCAGTTCCTGGAGCTGCAAATGCTCTAGGAAGAGCTGGCAAAACAAGGATTACTGCCTTGTCACAGTGTTGCACCTAAACCATGTTAAACTGAAAATCCATGCAAACGTTAGTGAAAACTGTTACAGGGTAAAAAGCTTGCCAACTCAGTATGCTTTGTATTGACAAAGTACTTTAAATACATACAGTATATTATATACACAGACACAACACGTGACACACATTATAATGGAAACATTGTAATGATAGCATTTGCATCAGTTTCATCTCACTTTTGCAGCTTATTTTGCATAAGGAGATTTTTCTATACAGAATTTTCTACAAGCCTTTCAGATTTCAATTCCACATAAGAGAATTTTGTAATCAAACCTTTGCAATTTAAATTTATCATGTATTTGTTGTAGAGAGACTGTGGGACTGTACACTCAAAGGAATCTGGATAATATACGCCCAGAAAAACTTTTAATAAATAAAATCTCTGCACTTATGGGAAAAATCTAAGTGCAGTAATTCTGTATTTTGTTTAAATTGCTAAATATTCTGGTCCAAAGTATTTTCTGCCATCTAGTGGGGAAAGTGCCTCACAGGCTGCCTTCAGGTACACTGCTTCCCTGATGCTCAGAAGCTGCAGATAAATACCCCAAGGTACCCCCACTTCAGCTGTGGGCTCTGACATGCCCTGTGGTAGGTACAGGTTGGGGTCCAGAGGAGCTGACTAATATTCATCTAGGTTTTACTTAGTTATCTTCTGTAATTTTGAAAGTAGCAGTAAGTAAAGGAAATCATATATCCTACATGGGAAGGTTATTTATTACAGTAAAGATTAAATTAATCCTAGTCTAAGGCTAACCAGGCATGTGTATGTTGCACTATTTGTTTTCCTTCCCGGGGGTCTGTAGTAACTAAAAGCATCAGGGAAATATTTGTTTACTGTCTCTGCCTGGCTCAAACCCACATTTTTTTTAAGGGACACAGTGGTCTAAGCATTCATTCTAAATCTTGCAAACAAATATAAAACCAACAACAAATCAAATATATTGGGTGAACTAATTTCTACTGGGTGATAAAATATTTCTGCCTTGGTTATGATGGCAGTATCCAGCTCTCTGCTGTGTGGCCATCTTGTCAACTCTCTAATCCTGAAACAGGGACAAGAAAAACACCTGAAACTCCCTTTTCTGAACTTTTAGGTCCCTATATACTCCACAGCAGTTTCTTCCAGGAACAACTGTTTCAGGTGGTCATATAAGGATGGGTGCAAGCGAACTCAGTGGACACAGTGCACACCAGAAGATGACTTGAATTAGAATTGAAACGTTCAGATGAGGGTTACCCAACTGCTCTACATGACAAGGGAAAAAAAAGAGTTGAAACAAACTACTCTGTATCCCTATCTGAACTTTACATATTTCTCCTAACAGAAAATGATCAGGAGAAAAAGGCAGGGACAGCCAAGGTTGCATTAGCTTATGTCTCAAAGCTGCCATCCTCTCAAATCACACAAGAAGGTACATTTTCCCCTAAGGAGCTTCTCAAGCAATTTACAATTACTGTCATTTACAGATGTAATATTATAGAAAACACTTAATTTGTTAGTGCACCTCAAACCTATGGACTTGTTCAGAGCATACTTAAAGCCAAAGGTCAGCACAGAACTATTTGGGAGATTCATCTGGCATGTGAATACCTGCTACAGATGGTACAGCTCATGCTTAATTTAGACCAGAGACTTAACTCCTGATTATTACTATTTGCTGTTTTTCACTGGAAAAAAA